>NC_053114.1:23160578-23380578 GCF_010015445.1 Perca fluviatilis
ATATATACTATTATTGTTTGATACTATGAAAGTTATGTTGTGGATGGGCATTTTGATGTTTTGCATGAATGTATCGTTTGTGCCTCGGATATTGTGAGTTTTATCGTAACATAGTGCTCCAAAGGGTCACATCTGTTAAAAATTCCAATTTTTCTCATCCACTGTTGAGACAAGGACGTTTTATTTAATGGTTTATTTGTGGCAAGAGACAGACTTAATTGCAATTTTCAGTTTAACCAGTGTCAGGGTGGATAATAGCATGTAAATATACTAAAATACACTCTTTACATTTGACTTTATGTTTTGTAATCTCTTTTGTATAAAATTCTGTGTTCTCAGTATAAAAACAACTGATGTTTGTTTTCGTTGCAGGAGAAGATGAGAAGACAGGAGCATCAATGATTATAAATTATTGTTATCTATGACTGCAAATTCTCAATCGCCATGGAAACAGTAACCTCAGATAACCATAAATATACTGTAAGACGATGCTATTATTGTAGACTTGGATCAATCCATAAATTGACTACCAGGTACGTAACTAATAGCTACTGTTTGAATGTATGAATTATGTCTCTGAAACGGCAGGCAGACACACTGAGCATCATCTAACATGCTGCGAACAAACGTGCAGACAGAATGAATGTCTTCACTTGATACAAACGTACACACATTCTTTATTTCAACAAAAGAATATACAACAATGGTGCCTTAGAATACTTTTTAATTTTAGAGATTTGCACTAACATGAGTTTGATGTCGAAAGTAGGTTTAAATCACAGCAGCACAGAGGTATAATGAATGAATCCAGTGAATATGTCAGCGCAGGATGTTTGATTTAAGACTTAATCATTCAGTCTCACTAATTGCCTCAAATGACACTAAGTAATTATGAATGAGTAAAACCAGGAGTGGCCAACAAGTGTCTCACAAGTCACATGCAATGTTTTGCCTGCATGTGTGGCTCTTACTCACATTTATTTATTCAATTATGAATAGTTTTATTTACATCATATATGCTTATCATTGCCTTAACGAGTCAATCTCTAACGTAAGAGGCACACCGCAAACAGCACAGGACCAGATACCTTGTAATTAAACAATGTTTGTGACTTTAACGACTGGAATCACTTTGTCATCACAGCAGGGATAGTTAAGTGTAAAGCTCAGCGCAAATCAAAGAAAAAACAAATTAACTTTTTTTTTTTTCGGTGGAAGGATGACAGACGTCACTGTCACATTTTAAGGCTTCTGATGTCCAATTTTACTTCACTGCATGTAATGTGAACACTTTGAAATGTCAGTCAGAAAATCAGAACCAGTTGTTCCTAAAATGTATCCAGTGTTGGAATGTAACCAAGCACATTTCATCAAGTACTGTAGTTATGCACAGATATGAGGTACACGTACTTCACTTGAGTGTTTCCATTTCATGCAACTTTATACTTCACTACATTTTAGAAGGAAATTGTATGTTTTACTACAATTGATGGCTTTATTGCAACATATGAAGCCATTAAAATTAGCTTAACCATAACAACAGTAAAAGGTGCGATCATGGAAGGCTTGTATCATGTAGACGCGCCGACAGGTTTGTTGTCATTACTTAGAATTCCTCATGGGGGCGACAGAAACTACGCACTATAGCTTTAATTATCTAATAATATAATACTTAATAGTCTTAACACTCACATGGGTCATTACTCTATTTTACCTACTTTTACTTTTGATATTTCAACTACATTTTGTTGATAATACTGACATACTTTTTACTAATTTTCAACGCAGGAATACGGCGACACTTATATAATATTAGCAGGCTTAGCAGTGACAGCAGTGATGCTATCACTATCCTTAAAATCATTTCAAAATACCTTCAACTGTCACAACGCATGGTTGAACACAGGATATTAACAATGATAATACTATTGTTTTCAAATCTCAGAAAGGTGTATTTGAGCATTGATTTAGATTAGTCTTGTAAAAAAAAAAAAAACACTGAACTATGTGAAATCCAAGTATTTACTTACTCATGTGAAGCAGTTGTGGGCCACAACAGAATACAAGCCAGATTTGAAAAGTCCCACTGACACAAAAGGCATTAAATACAAGGTCAGAAATAATACCAATGAAAAAAAATGTGAAAAAAACGTTGGGCGAAATACACACGCTATAAATATTCTATGGAGGAGACTGAATCCAGGCAGCACCTATTCTGTTTAGAGTAGAAACATAACACAGAAAAATTATCTAATATCGAAATCTATTTTGATAATCAGTTAATCAGCATTTTTACAAAAGTCAAACAGTCTCGGGTTATAACTTCTTGCATGAGTTTTGATTGATTTGTTGCTTTTCTTTAAATCATAAATAAACTCAATATCTTTGGTTTCGTACTTTTTGTTGAATAAAAAAGAAGTTGTGAGGGGCATTTGCTCAGTATTTTCTCACATCTCCTGGATTAAACCATCATTATTATCATTAATAATCAATGAAAATAACCGTCAGTTGCAGACCTTATTCTGTCAATGCAAAATAGCTGCACATTAACATGAGTTGTAGGAGATCGGATACCCATTAAACATAAATTTGAGTGATTATTTACCTCATGTGGATTATTGTATGTGATGCTCAGTGGTTTCAGAATATTCTGTAAATGTTGGGTTTAAAAAACAATTCAAAACCATGATCTAATGACTAAATTTCAAAAAATCCAGTTGTGAAACTTATATCAATAGTGCTCTGTAAAAAACTGTGGAGAGACATCTTATCCAATGAAAATTGATCTTATATCGGACTTGTACGGCTTGTACTGAGCATTTAATAATTTAAAGAAAAAAAGAGTAAGATGAGTAAATACTGTCAGTAACTATGGGCTATGACTATGGGCTGTTAATGGACGAGCTCATGTATTTTTATACTGGGGGATCATATTGGGAGTTTGAACAGCAGCAGCAGCATGTAAAACCAACAAAATAAAAAAACTGGATAGGACAGAGACAAGACAAAATATGACAACTGAAAAAAATGAAGAAAAAAATATGTGCTGTTGGCTAAACCATGAAGCAATAACTCAATCTCGTCTTCCCCAAAAATGAATGACTACGCACAACCTCTGGATATTCATCTACCTCTGACCGTAGCCTTTTGTCATGTCTCCATTCCTGACGGAGAGAAGCGAGGCAGGCGCTGAGACCATTTACTGTCTGTGTGAGGATAGAGACGTGCGTCAGCCTGTGGCTCCCCCTCTGACAGACTGAAGAATGTATGAGTTTCACTGTGTTGGAGAACAGAAAGCTCATTCTATCCACATCTTTACTTCCCTCCCTCCTCCTCTCACTTCCCTCCTATCTCTACTGCTCCACCTGCTATAAAAAGACTTCTCACTGAAAAACACTGAGGTCAAAGCAATTTGAATAATTTTTGTGATTGACGCAGGGCCTGCAGGTCTCATGGGAAGAAGATCCAACTGGGAAAGAAGACAGCCATGTTGGATAATAGCGCAATAGTGCACAGCCAGGGGCTACTACCGCGTTTTGTTGAATTTCAATTTGAAACTTAGTTCAAGGGATTAAACTATGACATTGAAAACATTAATTGCAAATCCTACCCTCTTTTTAGAGTTTAACCAAATTCATCACCTTAAAGCTGCCAAAAAAACAAATCAGAGGTGTTCAGTGTATCCTGGAGCTAAAGCTGATCGCAGACTCTTTGTTATACCTGATCCATCATCAGAGCAGGACTTGCTGTGTCCGCTGGTGGACAGGGTGACCTGATGTCAGCTCACTTATTCGAGAGTCTTGAGCTGAAGGAGACACAAGAGCGGCTTCCTTGCCTTCTATAACACCCAATTGCATGTTTGCAGCTGATTATTTCTGCATGGCTGTATAACACATCCTGCCACAGCCAAGAGGGAGTCCCATAAAAAAAAAAAAAAAATCATAATCTTTTTCACTCCTCACATCTAAATTGTAAAAAGCATGTTGTTAGTTCAGGAAGCTAAGATTGAGGGGAAAATAAATAAATAATACTGCAAACACACGCTTTTGAAAATGATCTCACTCTCACAACTGAACGTAGTGTAATATAGTCTAGCATAGTTTTATATGATATGGGTAAGTGTAATTGGATACAAGTACTGACAGAAAACATTGCAATCAGATTTGCTAGACCACATCTAGATGTAGTTGTATTCATATTTAGATGTGGTCTGACTTGCATTGTGCATGAATTTCAGCAAAGTGTGAATGTACAGTTTGGCCAAAATCTTACCTAACTCTTACGTAAACCTCTTTCTGTTATCCCAAGCTGTCTTGTCTAACCCGTCCAAAAGCTTTCCTCATACAGCAGCAATGCTTTAGGAGCTGTTTCGATTTCTTCATTTGAAAGGGGACAGTGAACATTAATCAACATTAAAACAATGTAAATGTGCCCGAGTTAGCTCAAAAGTGCTAATTTTCATTGTTAGTCCCCCTTTTCATCGGTAGTCCCCATCGGTAGCTGTTTATGTTGCATGTCACAGGAGTGCAAGACAAGGGCCGTGTAACCGACAGGGGTCTCCAAGCGAGCACTAATGATAGAATGCAAATTTCCATGCAAATGTAGTGCAGATTTTGACAAAATGTCCAGAAAATCAGGAAAAGATAATGCTAACTAATGCACGTTTCCATCCACTACTATTGCGCAATTATTAGGAGTTGGGAACATTGACATGATGTAAATAAAAGAGCGCCAGTCAAACCTCAAATGATATACAACCATGTGAAAAAACAGATGGAAATATGGCATTTATGTTTGTTTCATGTATTATTTTGAGAGCTGATGTTTTCATCTGCCACCATTTTTCATCTCTCTGCAGTTGAGCAGAAATTTCAAAGAACGTTCACGTACGTAATGATTTAAACACAATGTAGAAAAAATTTAGATAATCTGAATGCTTATTACATACCAGGTGTAAATACAAATATCATATTTAGTTATCTAAAATATAAATATTCAGATGCAGCTCACATGTTATGATGTCTATATCCCTGAAGGCAGGATAAGTCATTAAAAAATATTTACAGATATTTACAGACAGATATATAGATGTTATTATAAAATAAAAATAGAAGGATTTTGTTTTGAATACTCAAAATGCTTTTATTTAAGCATATACCAAGAGATTTGCAGGGAAAATCTGCAGGGACAAAAATAAAATATCTTCATCAATGTGTTTGAATATAATTAACTGTCAACAAAAGATAGACAATGGGTTAAAGACTTGAATCTGTGGCATCATCATGATATTCTCTCTAAACCTGCTCCATTGGAAATGGAAGTTGATGATTTGTGGTTTACTTTGTGCTCTGTGAAATTTAGTTCAAGCTGTGTCACCAAAATGTGTTTTTTATTTCATAGCAGTTCGGAGAATGCTCCACCAAGGAAAATAACTGGCATTTTCCCTATACGGTGGTAAAAAAAGAAAAAAAGAAAAAGAAAAAAATTACAGAGAGATAAAATTACACTGGAAGAAAAACAAACACACAACTGCCTTCAAATTAGGTTGTAGGAGGTGAAATGGCAAAACCTTGAAACCAGGAGCTGTCTGTAATCAACACCAATGAGGCGATATATTGGATGGTGGAAGCAGAATAAAATCACCACCCTCCATGTAGTTGTACAGTATATGACTAAATCTTACCCCCATTTACTGCCATTATCCAACCGTAGGGAAAATTGCCTGTCTGGGTTCAAGCCTGCAATATTCCCAGCAGTCGTCCATTTGGCTTTTACAGAAGCACCACTCTCTCGAATTATAGTGAAACGGAGGTCACACACACTGAACAGTCACCCTGGGGTTAAAATGATAGAGTTCGTGCAAGTGTAAATTACTCTATAACACAGGACACCTTCACTGCAGTCTTAAATGGATACCTTCTAAATCTTGTTTTTATAGTTATGTTATCAGTGTGAGCCCTGTTGGCTTGTGGATTTTGCTGTGACAATGTAAACACAGGACTGAGACTGTGATCTATTCTGTCATTTTCTGGCAGAGCAACTCTCATGTTGTGTAGATATATTCTGTAGTATTGCTTTTAGCTCAACTCCCTATTCCAGGCAATTTGAGCATCAGCAGCTACTCTAAAGGAGAATGTCAAATATTACGGTAAGTCACTAATCAAGTTGAGCTTGAAAGTTCTTTTCATGAAACATATTTAATTCAAGTGATCAAGTAAATTATATACCAACCCTAACAACAAACCTAATACATATGTATTATCAAAATGACTTCCTAGCATCCTAAAATCTTTTGAAATATTAGTATTGCCTTCTAAATGTAAAGGGGTGACCTGTGTATCGGCAGTAGCAGCTAAGCTAACAGTAATGCTAGCCACAGATGCTAAATACTACAGGTTGTACACTGTAACAAGCTGGAGTGTGCTCCCGCAAATACTTTTGCAATGATTCAGTCTGCCCCATCTCATAAGAAGAAATATTTGAATCTAAAGAAATGCAATAATAAGCCATCTTTAAAAACATGAAATGACAACAAAGTTTGATAAATGCTTTTCAAAATGTAAAAAGGAAAACAAGGCAGTAGGAACTTAAACTTAAAGTGATGGTTCGGAGTAATTTCACCTTAGGGTCCTTTGTACCATGACCTCGAGCCAAACAACCCCCCAGAAGCTTTTTTCACCTGGGTCAAACATTGGGAGAGGTAGTGTTATCAGCTGAATAGCTTAGTGCAGGCGCTAATGGATCCAACTCTATATTTTGTAAGTTACCCCACTATTAATGCCCAAAATGATACCAAACTATGATAGAAGTGATAGAAGTTTTGTATCATTTTGGACATTATTAGTGGGGTAACTTACGAAATACAGAGTTGGATCCATTAGCACCTGCACTAAGCTATTCAGCTGATAACGCTAACTCTCCCATTGTTCGATCCAGGTGAAAAAAGCTTCTGGGGGGTTGTTTGGCTCGAGGTCATGGTGCAAAGGACCCTAGGGTGAAATTACTCCGAACCATCACTTTAATAAAAACATTATGGATTGCTTCACTGCTTTTCTGATACATCCTGTGTTTATCCTGTTATTATGACGCTGACCGCCCACTTCTGCTTGCATTAGCGTAAATACATCCTGTCCTACATTTGTGTTGGGTCGCCTGGGACCTGTAGGATACTAATCCTGCTGCAGCAACATTAGCATAGGCCGACAGACAGAAAGGATTGGTTAGAGTGTGTGGTCTGTTTGTGACCAGGTCTCTCTGGATCTTTGCTTAGCACTAAGAAACAATATGTGGGTGTAAGAGGCGTTTGGCTTGTGTCTGTGCTGTGTGCACTTTAAAGACAAGCATTTGGGGTGTGGTGGCTAATTCTTGACAGGTGACACACTTTTGGACTCCTTTAGATGGTTGCCTGACACTAGGAATAAACCTGTGGGTGTGTGTCTTACAGTGCTTTACACTGAAGCCAGTATTAGTTGCTCTCTAATTAATTAGATATCGGCTTAGTCTTCTCATACTTTTATGCCTTGTACTCAGAAACATAGCCTGACCTCGCCAGTGATCAGGTCTGCCCGGTGTAACCGGCAATTTCCACTGGATGCGGAACGTCTGCGGAACGTCTCCGGAACGTCGACAGAGTCATTAGGTTTCCATTAAAGTCAATCTGTGTATTTCCACAGACTGCGGAACGTCTGCGTCCCGACTCCGTCCCAGTTCCGTCAGTCCGCAGCCCTCCGCAGCAGATACGCAGAGCTTCTATTTTTGACGGACGACGGAGAGCTCCGCAGCAATTCAGCACACGGCAGATAGTGCGGGACAGGAAGTCGAGCACAGAAACAAAATAAATATCCGGTTAATTTTCAAAATAAAATACACCGTGCTCACGACGGATCATATTTCCCTGAACTACACCTTGAAAACACAGCACAGAGCTGTTTCCCCTCTACTCCTCTGGATGGAAACAAACTGTTGTTGGTTTTGTGTTTCTATTCTACCTGAAGTGAGGGAAAAATGTAAACAGACTATAGCGTGCAGAGATGAGCTAGTATTTTAGGAGTTGGTATATTAAACTTTAAACAAATCATGTCGGAAGTACAGCAAACACATACTTCTTCTCAAGAAAAGCTTTAAGTGCATGTTATTTTTCTTCTTTTATCTAAACTACATGGTCCAGTTCCATTACATACTGACGCGACAGCAACTTCAACAGAAAGTTTCACATCAGCTGCAGCCATCTTGGTTGCAGCGGTGCACCTCTGTACAGTCATCGTCTCAAACACGGTAACATTATCAAATAAACATGAGATCGCAGATTTGTCTGGTTCCCAGGCAACCAGAAAGAACTTTCTTTATCTTTTTTCTTTGGTAGGGGTAATCTGTTAATGTAAATGTTCTATATGTTACAGTAAAACTCAAGTAAAATATCATTAACATTAACTTTTTAAAATTTTTAAAAAAGACATTGTTTTGGTTTCATTTAACCTGGTTTTGAGAGTTTGTGGCACCCCAAACCAAAGGTGAGTGGAACTTTGAGGCGACTGCAGCAATGAAAGATGAATTTGTTGTTTAACCGATCAAAAATAGTTTTCAGTTGTTTTAAAATTTTATTAGCAGCTAATAGTAGTAGTGCTGTAGAACATATCATACCACATTATTTTATGCACATCTGCTTACAGTAATGTCTTCTGTTATCAGGCCTGTTAAGGTGCAGGTGGCTGATACACAGGTCTGTGAATGTTTATATGCAAATGACTGTGCCCTTCATATGACTAATTACACATAATATAGTATTTAATGTGTGGTGTCCGATCTATAAATTTACTGAACTCAAATGTTGTGTTCAGTAAACCAAATCTGATTTTTAACACCTCAATCTCTGGATAATTGATTCCTTGTTTTGGTAGAAATTCATGTTCATACACACATAAACATAACCTAAAGATACAGACAGATAAAATGTTGCACTTATTAAAACAACAGCAATAAATTGTTTGCGTCTTTTTTCCCCCTGATGCCCAGGCATGGAAATGTCATGATATGTGAACACTGCCCTAAATCACATTTACGTCGAAAACATTGCGTAGAATTCAAATGTTAGCCCTGCACCTCTTGCCTCCGCAAACAGGTTTTTCCTCTCACTATGGCCTTCAGAAATAAAGTAAAGACCACTTTAATGACTTGCTGGAGCAGTGCAACATTCCACCTACTGCTCTTGACTGCACCTTAGTGATTTACCTGCCAACAGGACTTCATGTACATCCACGAGGTAAGAGCAGAACAGAGCAAGATGTGCTATTTGCTGCATTCACCCATCATGTTGAAATCCTTGTGGTTTTTCTCGTGGAATTAAAGCATAAAATACCCCGACTGTGATTGAATTACAATTTGTAGGTCATGGCAGAAATCTGTAAGTTGAAGGTTTATTTTTTTGCATGCATATTTGTATTTGTAAAATATGTACTGCTCTGCTGTGGTGATGGCAGAAAAGTAAAGGTTCTGAGCAACAACTGCTCCACGTTTCATACCATAATGGATAAAAATGTACTGTGCAGTACATAGAGTTATCTGCACAATTAAATTCACCTGCCCCACTTAACTGTAGGGGTAAGATACACTCAGGTTTCTCATTAGATGTTAGACAAAACACATTTGTCAGATAACTTAACATTTTGAGAAATATAGTTTAGTATTGGCAATGTACAGAGTGTACTCTGTTTCTGGTTTAAGCGCAATGAGTCACACCTTTGCTCGACACTGATAGTTAGAGAACTGCACAATAGACAAAGCTCTGGTAGTGTATTCAGAGGGAGATTCATAGATAGGGAGAAAGATAAAGATAGATATATAGATGTATATATATATATATATATATATATATATATATATATATATATATAGACAGATAGATAGACAGATAGACAGATAGATAGATAGATAGATAGATAGATATACAAATGCACAGTCTCTCAGATGTGAGAAAGGCTCAAGTGTGGCTGCTGCTCACAAAGAAGTTGAAGCAGTGAAATGCCACAGCGCACGCTGAGTGACGTCAACCAGGAGGCCCCGTGGGGATGAGGTGAGTCAGAGCCAGGGCCGCGGCCTCGCCAGCTCTCCGCAGCCATGAGCGCGTCATCGCCAGTCTCACTGACACCCTCTCACATTTCTCTGCATCTGCTTCAATGTGCCTCTGCCTCCCTCCATCCCTCCGCCTCCTCAAGAGGATCTCTTCACATCCATGGCATACGCCAGTCCTAGCTATGCCTGTCTGTTTTTGTCTCTCCACACTGTGGGGTGGGTACTCATCAAGCATGACATGTTTTATATCTCATGATGGTGAAAGCTTTTTGTTTGTTTATAATGTAGTCGGAGAAGGATACGAAAAAAAGAGGTAACATACAAAACAGGTCTGAAGGTTTGTCATTAGGTGAAAAAGCTTTTTCAGAGACCTTGACATTGTGAAAACGATTTTTTAGTATTGATATTGTACAAACAACAGCACAGTTTGGTGGTGCAAGCGCAGTGAGTCACACCTTTCATCGACACTGGTAGTTAGACAAAGAACAGCACAACAGACCAACATCCTCTAATATCCTCCAGACCTAACCATATTCAGGTTAAGAGAGCAAATGCCTCTGTATCTCAGCAGTGGAGGTTTATGCTGATAAGGTGCTCATAATGCAGAATATATTGTTAGTGATAGGTCAGAGCTGGCCCATCTGAGCTGTGATGATTCACCCATCACTAGCAGAACAACACTTTACATATTTTTTGCGGAACCGCTCAGACACAAAATACCCCGTAAACCTTCAGCGTTTAACCTACCCAGGGCCTCTCCTAACAGCCAGAACTTATTGGAAAAAAAAATAAAGAGGATAAATGGGTCCTCCAAAGAAGAATTACTGACTTTCATTATCACAATCACTAACGTATCTAAGACTAACCAAAGACCATATTTAAACTCTTGCCACTCTGACATCAAAATGAGAGCCAATTTGTTTTTTGTTATTTTGTTTTTAAATAGTGGTAAATTAGTCTTAGACATGCCATCTTCAAATGGTTACTTTTATTTTTATTTTATTTAACTTGAACAGGTCTCAGGTCGTAGTAAAGCTGAAACAATTAGTCGATTGACAGAAAATTCATTAGAAACTATTTAATCGCTTAATCGCTTTTTTATTTTGCAGAAATCTCAAACATACTCCAGCATTTTTTAATTTGTGGATATGCTGCCTTGACTGTACAGTTATTGTCATATATTCTTCTAAATTAAACATATTGGGGTTTTGAACTGTTCGTCAGACAAAACAACATATTTGAAGACGCCATCTTGGCCTCTGGGAACTTGTTATGGTCATTTCTTACAATTTTCTGACATTTTATAGACCAAATTATTATTGAGTAAAATAACCAGCAGACTAATTGATAATGTATTTTTAAATGTAAATGTTCACAATAACCAAACCAACAAAACAAAATTTGTAGTGGCAGTAAGGGTAGAAATTCATTCAATAAGACCAATCTCATGTCCACCCTAGTTGGGACGCTTTCTTTACATCTAATAGTACAGAGCGGAACTGAAAAGAATATCAATACTACAACTCTGCTTTTTTCTATGAGAAAAAATAGACATGTTCGCTTTGCTAGAGGAGAACACACTCTGAAATGGACCAGAGATTTTAATCTTGGCAAAATCAACAACTGTCAGAATCTGACTTACCAGTTTCTACACATGGCCAGCTCTTTTGATATGCAATTTAACAAGAGATATCAGTTGCTCTACACGGTAGCAGTGCTACGATGGCATGGCACAGACAAGCCTCGTGTGGGGAGGATTGCAGTAGATTGAGGGGAGGAGTGGCAGTTATGGAGAAACAGACTTCATTTTTTTATTAACTTCCTTCCAATTGGTTGACGCCTGTCTGCAAGCTGCATGCAACGTGTTCAAGTTCCATTCATGCCAGGTAGAATATGCTCAGCTATGGGGAGCATGAGGGTGTCTGCTGGGGAGGGATGGTGGCGGCGACGCTGGTGGTGGGGGGTGCTGTTGGGTTGAGAGCGAGGTGGGGGAGTAGCTTGCCCGGAGAAAGAGGTCTGCACCACATACAACATTCAAGCGGACATCTGACGTCAGAGCATCAATAATTAAAGCATTTTATTCATAGCCTGGGAGAAAAAGAATCAATTGACAAATCACATATTCACTTTGAGTTACTTCAAACGGTGAGACAATTAAAATGCACAACATGTCTGTGTTGTGTGTGCGTGCGTGCGTGTGTGTGTGTGCGCGCGTGTGTATGTGTGTGTGATGCCGTTTTCACATTTTTCTATTTATAGCTTCCATGTTATTTAGGATGCACTCCACAACATATGGCAAAGGCAGACATAGAAATCGTGACTCACTTTTTTCCCTACTAGTCTGCCCTTGCCTTCTGATTGGTTTTAAGATGCATTCAGCCATCATATTTATCCCATCTATCATGCTTTGACATGGCAACTTCCTCATTTGTATTTCTTGTATTGCTGTGCTTGAGTGTTGGTGTGGGTTTTGCGTCTGTGGCTCACTGACATGAACCCTGGTTTACTGCAGCTTAACTGTTCAGCTTTAGATACCTGTGTTTTGTAAAGAATTGCACTTGTATACAGGTATTCATGAAACAAATAAAGTCAAACAACTTTCTGAAATAACTCTTAAATGAACTCATATTGTAAGGCTCAAATTAATAACATACATATATAAATAACTTTTATCAACTAAACTACTAATTAGAGGAAAGAATAACCATACATATTAAAAAAATGCTATACACACACTTAACAAATCCTTATATTTGGGTAAAAGCTATTAACATCAGCTCTTCATAAGGAACATGTTTCTCCTTGTGGCATTCTTTGTAATCTATTTGAGGTGTTTCACTAAATGCTTTATGATTTATTATTCCTTGTATCATTGTAGAGTGTAAATAAGTCTTAAGACACTTTAGTCCTGAACAAAACGTCTCAATCTCAGATGGACAGATGGACTTGTTACAGGGAGAGTTGTAGCAAGCTTTACAAGTTTGACTAGCAATAGCATCTTTCAGCTTATTGTTTTGGTCTTACGGCCCATTGTCTTACTGTTTTGGTTCACTTTGACCGTTTAATCAATCATGTTTTCAGCAAAAAAGCTCAAATAACCCACTGCACACAAATTTGCATCTATCTGTGTCTTTGCATTGACAAGCAATTCACTTGAAACTTGGGCAGTGTGAACATACCTTTTTGATTGCTTATTCCATACAAAAAACAAAGTGGAAAAAAAACACATTATAAAAAACAGACACTAAATGGACAAATAAGTTTCAGTGATGTCTTATTAGACTTTTCTAACAAGTGTAAAACCTGAACCATCAAACTAATATGAATGTTGACTTCTTTAACTTGCCAAGCATGTCCTCTGTTTTCCCTCTTTGGCCTGCACGCTGGCCTGCCTATGACCTAACCTGACCTACGCTCTGTCATTGCCAGTTGCTGAATCCCGGCCTTTGCCCTTTGTACCTCCCAAGATACTTTTGGATGCTTTAAGAGCATGTTTTTATTATGGTCAGAATCTGATAGTAAGCTTTATTTTAAAGAGGACGATATCACTGTCACCTCCAAGCTGAGTCAAAGACAGAACAAGACTCAAACAGATGTCTGCAGAGTTAAAGACACTAATACAAAAACATGCCATTGAGGTTATGCTTCCCCAAATCCTTAACACCTTCGGATAGAAAGAGCTGAGTGAAAGGTACTAAATGTACACAACCACCATGTCGACTCTATCAGGTCATTAAATGGGATGTTATGAGAAATGTGTGTCCTCTGAACAGATTGTTTAATTTGTAAAACATACTGATATGTTCTCTGTCAACATTTAGATATGTTCATTAAAAATGTTTCCTAATTATGAAGATAAAAGACATAGTTTAGGTGGCATGATGTTTCTCTCAACATGTATTTCAAATTAGTAACAGTATATGAATATAATTACTAAAAGACAACTAAATCACACTCCTGTCCTTCAATCTTTCAATTTTGTGCTCTTGACCAGTTCCTCAAAGCTCTGATTGTAGAATGTGGCAGCTTCCATGTTGTGTTCACAAACAATCAATCATAATTTTGAGTTACGGTGTGTTCTAAAAGTTTGTTCAATCTAAGACTTCCTCAAGAACAACGTATATTCACAAAATCTGGACAGTGAAATAAAGTCCAGGCTTTATCTATGACTCTGTGTAAGGCTGGCCATGCCACTCATGTCAATGTGCCATTCTCTGACTCATGGTGTTGCCTTCAGTTAGGGAGGGAAACTCAGGAGACAGAGAGAGACCAAGAGCTCTGATACTGAGAGTGGGATGAAGTGTTTTCTCCCCCTACTGACTGAAAAGCTGTCTGGTATTTTCAGTGGAAATTTTACACTAGATGCACATGTAAACACAGACCCACATTCATTCATTAATTTATTCATCCATTTATCCATTCATACATTCATTCATATTTACCATTATTGTATTGAAGCTTTGTTTTAAGATTTCTTTAAACCTCAAAGGTCAAAGGAAGATTTTTGTGTTTTGTAATTTTATCGGACAACAGAACCCTGAAAATATATATTTTTACATACATACATAGTTTTTTAATGTTATCATATTCTTTTGTTAATTTGAGAATATCTTGGCAATAATGCACAACTTGCTGTGTCAGTATATTACTGTACAGCAGCTGAGTATAAAGTATTATAAACTAACTAAATCAGGACACCTACTGTATAGTTTGTTTATTTATTTAAGAAGAAATGCACATGAATTAACATTAGTGCTTGAGTCCAACATGTAAATGTGCCAGATTTAGCCATACAGGCTAATTTTCATCTGCTGTCCCTGGCAGATAAGTTTACCATTGTACTTGTAATTTGGCCCTTGAATAAAAGATGGGCTGTTTTCAAATATTTATAAACGTGGCTAGGTTAGTTTCATCAATGAGTTAATAGCATTAACATTGTTACATGGCTTCCAGCTGTTTAATATACTGTACATTGCACAATAATTTAGAATAGTAGTTTAACTAGCAACTGAAACGGTGAGTAATGTCCCGATATACAATTTTAAGAACACAGACAAACAGTCACACATAGAATTATTGTATATTTTTTCTCAATAAATAAATAAATTAATAACATTTGAAAAGTTAGCTGCATGAAAGCCTAATTTTCCAGGAGTCTTATCTGACCTGAACCCAGTATTTAATTTGAATCATTTCAAATCCTTAAATTAATCTATTTAGGTCTGGCTTTAAACATTTGTGAGT
This sequence comes from Perca fluviatilis, assembly GCF_010015445.1. Classification (NCBI taxonomy): domain Eukaryota; kingdom Metazoa; phylum Chordata; class Actinopteri; order Perciformes; family Percidae; genus Perca; species Perca fluviatilis. The sequence continues at coordinate 23,175,891 of NC_053114.1, forward strand.
AGAAAAAGTTACAACAGGTGTAGCCTTTTGAATTTAAAATGTATTGTACATCATTCAAAACACAAATGACAAATTAAATTTAAATTTGATTATTATTAATATTGGCAGTCCTAGACTTCCATACTGATCACCAAAATGTGGTTTCAGTATAGTTTCAATATATTTATTAAAATGTATTTTTTTTAATGAAATTCTCCTTTTTTTAGTACATGATGCAATAAATGGTTTCAGAAAACACAAAGAGTGAAGAAGAGTGAACAATGATTCATAGTTATTATAGTTGCTTTGAAATCTGAAGCATATGTTTACTGTATTAAATGATCAGTTGAAATCTCACACACTATAAATCAAAATACTGCATTCTACTACTACATAAAAAACACAAAACATTTCCATTTTTTATTTCTTTATTCCAGAGTTTTTGGCTTCAGAAAATTTAAATTAACTACATGAAGTGCTTTAAAGACAAATAAAAAATGGAGGTGGTCCCTTTAGGAGGCAGGACTTTAATGTATCAAAATTTTACAGCTTAATTGAGCAATAAAAACATGAAAACTCAGGAGAAATTCCTAATGGGTCCCAAGAGTTTATCACATTCAATTTAATTTTAACTATAAAACTGCATAATGAAGCATTTATGAAGAACCCCACTGATTTATCATCACTTTTATAATAGTGATACTTATACTAATTTTCATTTTATGGTTAATACAACTTCCAGCTTGCTTATACCTTCTGTCTGTGGCAATGGGTATCATTTTATTGTTTAATACTGGGGCAGGAATATAAATGTTTTTCTACAAATCATTTTTGTTAATTCACCAAAAAAGGGCCAAACTTATCAAATGACAAAGGTTTTGCACAAACAGCCATAAAAGCAAATAAATGAATAAAAATATTTGGACAAAATTATGATTTAAATCTTAACTAACTGATCACACATTGAGTAAATCTGAGGTAAACACTTGATGCTTTCAGTATTTGAAAGTTTTCAATACTTTGTGCAACAGACACATTTCAGATGGCACCCAAAAAGTAGAGTTGTTTAATATGCAGCCCTATCTATCTGTAATAGTGTCTTTTATCTATTGACTTTGTCTTGCCCTAATTTTACATAAATGTATTCTCTGTGACGCAATTTGTAACAGTTCTTTTGAAAAGTGCTAAAGATGTTTCTTTCCACACCTTTTCCCAAATATATTTTTTAATGTTTCACACATATTTGAAAGTGAATACTTTTTTAGGCATGTAGAATTGCACAGTTCCATGAGAGCTCAGAGATTTGGATGTGAGTGAAAAACCAGGAGACAACATGATAATCCCAGTAACTACTTTCACCTACTGTGAGGATATTACATATGTTACAGACAAGAATATATCTGAAATCCTTCCATGTCTAATGCAACTCAAAATATATCCAGATTTGAAGTGTTTCTATAAAGTTTACGAACATCCTTTCAGTCGCTGCATACTAGTACATGTGCAAACATTTTAGCTCGTCAGCAGGTGTGAATATGCATTTTTCTGGTATTAGAAAAAAGTGCTCATCTGACCACACACACACACACACACACACACACACACACACGTGATTGTCTGCCCATGTGCACATGGGTGCATCAGTGTGTGTATGTTATGTGTTTGTATTTTGATTCTAACATGAAAAGGCACTTCCACACCCATATATTACCTTCTAAAAATAAAGTCATGACGTCAAACAACAGTTATTTCAGTTGGTCAGCTAGCGTTCCCCCCTCCCCTTCTCAAAATGCACTCAATAACAAACAACAACTTTCAGGCTTAAAAAGAATGTTTCTTGGTACGGTAAACAAGCAACACACAGGATAAATATGTGATATTGTATCTTTTATTAATGATCCTATAATGCAACCAATTACTGTTATCTTCCTAAACCAATAAAAGCAAGATCAATTCCAGAAAACATTTCAAATATTTCCTTTTTTATTCTTTTTCGAACAGCATATCTGCATCCTTTCTGTGGTCATTGTGATATGTTGTTGATGTACATATTAAAAGCAAACATTATGTCCCACTGATAAAAAAAAGATGGATATGTTACTAAGAGGCTGAAGTGTAGAAACAAGTTTAGGATTGTTGCCTTGATAAGTATTCACATCACATATAACTCTCAGTGAGGCTTAGATATGAGTCATAGTCTAGAATGGAAGGAGGGCACATTAACAGACAGACTTTTTATTACTACTCAGCCGAAAACAAATATCTTCAACGACTGAATAAATGACTGTGGAACAATAATTAGGAACTGACTAATTAAAGAAATATTAGGGTGCTTATATACATAAAGTATATACTATACAATGTTGAATTAAACACTATACTGCACAGATTATGTTTTTTTCATAAAGTATATGGTTGCAGTATATGGCTGGACCGTGTATGGTCAATGTGCTTAATTTTGGCCAAATTGTTACAGGGATAGTCAGCGGTGGTGTCTACTGTATAATGTGAATATAGATATTAAATGTTCATCTGTAGTGGTCACAGTAATATTTGTTTGTTGTGTACTGTAGTAGCACATCACATGATATGGTAAAGATAAGTTTGAGACGAATAAGTGAGGACTGCTTTTTAACTATATATTATGTATTTTACTATATATATGTAGAAAGGTAACTGCACAATGTGTCTTTGTTGACAGACATTTCATGACACATTGTCATGTGTAGGAGGCAGCACAATCGCAGTGGTATGAAAATGTTTGGAAAGGCCACAGGAAGTTTATTCAACATTTCTCATCCAACTTTCCATCCATTACTTTTTGACTGACTCAAACGTGTGTCTACACCTCATCATCTCTGCTGTCCAGTTCCTCTGAGGATTGTCTTTGATTACTTCAAATCTACCTTAAGAGTGAGGAGGTGATCCTCAGCCTTTGGACCTGATGCCACTCTTGGTCTGCTGTTCCATTTTCTGTCATACCTTCAATCTTGTAAGCAACATCCAGTGTGATCATGAGGACTTTAAGGTGGAAGCAGTAAACCTTGAATATTTTAACTCTCTTTCATTTCTTTCTGTCTTAATTTTATTGTTAAGCGCTTTGCAACACAGTTAAGAAACTATAAATGATAAGCCACATTTTGGTCTTCTCTGTCATTTGGTTCCACAGGTCAGCAGATTTTACTGGTTGTTACCATGAAAACATGGCTTTGAGCTCTAAGTTAGCCTGGGGAGGCTAACTTTTTAGACTTGAAGCAACAAGGCCATCTTAATTTTTGGGAAACTGTCTAACTTGCATCAGAATTATCTAAGAGGAAATTTAAGACTGGCCTTACAAAAAACACTACAAAAACTTGGAAAAACATTTCAAATTCCAGTGCGTTAAATCAATGAAGCCATCTCTTCTATCATTGAATGCAAAGAATTTTTAGAAAGAACTCTAATAACATTTTCACCAGTGCCAATCTTCTATTTTAGTTATGTAGTTATTTAATCAATGAAATGAATACTTCACCCTCAAGATACTCATCTGTATATCAGTTATTCACTCTGTATTGCCTTGAATTCTTGAAGGAAAATGTATTTTTCTCGCATTCCTTCACAGTGAATGAAGAATCCAAAAACCAAAAAAACACATTTTTCTTCAAGACAAAGTACTGGATGAGTAATTGGTATAACAATTGTCATTTTGAGGGTGAAGTATTCCTTTAATCAATTAAGAGAAAATGAATCAGCAAATATTTTGTAATTTAATTCATATTATATAATTTTATTAGTGCTGTCAAACGATTAAAATATTTAATCGCGATTAATCGCATTAATGTCATAATTAACTCACGATTAATCGCAATTAATTGCACATTTTTATCTATTTTAAATGTCCCTTGACTTCTTTTTGTCCCATTATATTTTCTCATTTTAATGCTCTTATCAACATGGAAAAGTGGATTGGCTTGCTTTGTGCAAATTATTTTTTTTATTGAAATGGAAATGGAATGGAAATTTATTTATTTGAAACAGGGACAATGCACAAATAAACATTAAACTTGTTAAACAAGAGAATATGTCTTGGGCCAGGTTATAGCAACAATTGTTAATTTCCACCTGTAGTCCCTGGGCAGGTAAACAAAAAGGTAAAACCAGGTAAAACAACATTGGCATATATATACGTAGTGTTCAATTTCACACTAAGATTCACACTTGGAGCTAATAATCTGTCACACAATGTAACACTGTTACCTCCATTTTCCATTGCAGATAGTACTGCCTCATGCCTGAGGCGAGCGTGGCTGGTCGTCATAGCGACTGCTGTGGGTGTACCTTGGTAGCGTTGCATTTCCCCATAGACAGTTTCCCCGACTCATTTCCTGGTTGTCCTTCTCCATAAACTCAAGGAGAGGGGTAACTTTTCCTGCTCCAGGTTTCCAACCGTGGTTAGAAAGAACAGGGGAGACTCTAGGGTTCTCTCACTCACTATGACTCTAGAGTCACTACTCGCTCCGAAGATAATCGCCGTGACGAGCCTACTAGCTACGCGGCTCACAAGCCCAAACAAGTGTGTGCGGCCGCGGCGTGTGTCTGTTTTGTTTCCGGTCTGCGAAATACCCGCCCTTCAATCACTATTATTGGCCAGGCGTCCAAGGTAACGTAACCCCATTTGTTCAGGTCCTATCTTGTGTTAACGCCGTTAATAACGCGTTAAACTGACAGCCCTAAATTTTATATATTCCACACCTACCTGCTTTGGAAGACATCTTGACCTCCTGCTGCCTCCAGAAAACAGCAAATATACTGAAAGACTCTGCCCACCATCTCTTTGACCTTCTGCCCTCAGGCAGATGATACAGAACACTTAAAACATGCACCACTAGATTGTTGAACAGTTTCTACCCAAAGGCCATCACTACACTGAACACTACCATGAAATCATCCAGCTAACTGGGATTGTGCAATAAATTGTATCTATTTATGTTTACAGAATATGTTGGCCGTGTACCTGCTGATAGTGTGAGTGTTGGTGTATGCGTGGAAGTGGAATGTACAAATGTTATTTATATATATTTTTACTTTATTTATTGCTTGAGAGCCATCCTCACTTGGTGCGATGGAATTTCATTGTATTCTCTTACAATGACAATCAAAGAAATCTGAATCAATTAACCATTTTCAAAATCACTTTGAGTTATTTTGCTTTAAAGGGACTTTCTCCAGACACTCAGTACCTTTAGTTCACCCCCGACTAGTGAACTGCCCTATGAACTACTCTTTTGGTCTATTTTGTTTCTACCCTCCCCCCCAGCCAGGGGCGTAGCACTAAATGTTGGGCCCCGTAGAAAGGCATTCTCCATAGGCCCCTCCCCACATCCACAGCTATTTGTTCTAGCATCTTTTTGGGCCCTCCTCACATGAGGGCCCTGGGTACTCAGTCCCCTTTCCACCCCTTGTACGACACCCCTGCCCCCAGATATATAGTTTAGAGAATATTATAGATCCAAGACAAAACTGACAGAAGTCGCAATTACAAATCCCTCTGCTACTACTAGCACCATGGACAGCGCAATGGATTTATCAACACACAGCATAGTTAGGCTACTGATATTGCAGAGAAATGGTCAGGGCCATAGATTCTAACTTGCACAAACCTTAGTCAGATAAAGGATCAATAAGACAGGGAGACTAGACTAACACATTCAACTAAACAACCCCTCTGCCCTTGCACTCTCTAAAAGGCGATGGATAGTGGGGATGCAGGTTAACAAGGGGGGTGCTTTTTGGTCATATTGTTAACAAGGGTAATAGCATCCCCCCTCATCCCCCTCAAATCTCCTGCTCAGAACAGGTATTCTAAAACTGTAAAACGATACTGACCCTCAACACTTAGCGTTTTGACAGTTACAAGACAAAGCCTGTAAATGCTTCAAATTCCATGGAGGGAGTCCAAGTGACAGCACTTCAGATATTTTGAGGATGAGGAACTGTTTTGTTTTGAAGAACAAAGCAAGAGCTCTGCTCCTTTTTAATTCCTCTTTGGTTAAGTCTGCTGGATTTTGATGCCACAGAAAAATGTAAATATTGAAACTTGTCAGGAACTGCTGTGGGAGCAGGAGTCAAAGCCAGCTAGCAAATGGCAGTTTACATATTTTAGCTGTGAGAAACATATTTCTGAATGAGTCTCACATAAATATCTCACAACAGCATCATCAGTTGAGTATTTAACCGACTTCAATAAAGCAGTAAGTTCAGTAAGTCTTGTTAACTTCTTCCGATAACTTCTTTCACAAGCAAGCCGGAACGAATAGCAGATATGCGCACACCCCTCCTCTTACTGTATGCTTGTCCTATAACTTCAAAACATCCTGGTGTACCCTCAACAATTTCTGACCTGTAAGACCTGGAGAATTAGTTCCTGCTCAGATTCATTACCATAAGTCCTTTGGGATTGCTGCTCTTATTGCTTCTGTGCTGTTTTTTTTCAGCTATTCCTAATTTTCTGCAGCTTTTTCTGCAGCAAAGCCAGTATACAATAGGTGGACTTTACATTTACATTAGCAGCTTCATGAAAATCCATACTGTGTGTCCGTGTTGAACAAAGCTGACAGCAAAGATGCACAAACAAGCAGTTAAAGGAATGATTTATAAATGTGTGATGCTAATCCACATTTGTTTATGTTCTATAATTCTACAATTAATCTAATCTTTACATTTTCTTTCTTTATACAAAAAATAATTCACAAGGTTACAAACATTAAAAACACTGTTAAGATTTTAAAAAGCAATTTAAACACAATACTTTTAAGAGGCTGTGTAATGATGACTAACAATCACGCAGTTTTCTGAATGAAATTAAACTAATAAATGAAGATGGGGTTTATGAAATATAATATGAGCAGCTGCAGAAACAGACCAATAGTGAGTGCACTGACACCTTTAAAGGACCATCTCATTGCAAAGAGCCCTTTGGATGGAAGTTGCAGCAGAATAATTACATACGCTGTACATCTGCTGTCTGCCTGAACTGACTGGTAGTCTATGTTACAATAATTGATGAGAGAACGTCATATATTGAGATAAGGAAGGCTGGTTTTGCTCATATTATGCTCATTTTCAGGTTCATAAAATTTTATTTAGAGGTTATATCAGAATAGGTTTACATGGTTTAATTTTCAAAAAACACCATATTATTGTACTGCACATTGCTGCAGCTCCTCTTTTCACCCTGTGTGTTGAGCTCTCTGTTTTAGCTACAGAGTGAGGCATCTCACTTCTGTTACATCTTTGTTGGGAGTCGCACATGCGCAGTAGCTAGGTAAGTACTACTACCCAGTCAGAAGCAGAGTATGAGGGTGTGCCACACTAGCAGCTAGGCGAGCATTATAACAAGTGTTACAAAGTGACTGGACTGGACTACAATAGAGCTGTTTGGAGCAGTTTGTGAACAGTGTTTTCTCTGGAAGATGGTAAGGCCCTTTGGGGTGGACTTTGGGCTTTTTCACTTTGCAAACCTATAACATGCAGAAAAAAAGATATATAACACACTAAAGAAAAGGGAAAAAGCCAAAAAGCATAATATGAGCACTTTAAGTTAGGGGTTTTACTACACTGTCATATTTGTCATAAGTATTAAAGGTGCGAACCGCAGGTTGCCTATACATGTGTGCGTTTGAATGTACACGCGTGTATTTATGTATAGAGCAGATGTGCCACGCATGTGAATGAAACAAGGTGCTTGCAGGAGAGGAAGTAATGACTCTTAATGTTGGGCACTTGGGAGATGCGCAAGGCCTCATTATCTCCCTAAATGCCTTAGGCTTTCCAATGTTCTCACCTTACACCCACTGATGACCTTTGACTCACCAGCCCCTCTATCCTCATAGTAAACCTTTATTATATTACCTTAATCGTGAAGCATCATGTTGGGAGGTTGGAGGGCAAACCCCCGACTCCTCATCCTTTATTATTTAACCCTCTTCTTATAAATGACGTACGCATGACTTGGGCGGTGTCCATTTGGCAAAATACTGCACATACTATGAATTCTTCCAACATGGTGTACAAAAAGAACCAGTTTACTTTTAATTAGATTCAGCAGACGGCTTGTGGTGTTGGCCGACGTCCGTACATGATAGAACACAGGGATGTTTAGACAGAAATCACTCCATTGAGATAATGGATTGACTTTTGTCAGAGAACTGGCATATCGCAATAATGTATCATCAATTATTTGAGCTGATGTAAATGTAAATTTGTCAGTGAGTGCCTTGACCCAAATTTTTTATTTTCTAGAAGTATCCTGAATCACATAAGAAAGGGGATAGGATAGGATAGCACTCATTTCTCAAACTTTTTTTTTAGTGGGCGGACTGTTCTAGGTGTGGGTGAAACACCACAAATGGACAGGAATATTTAATTATTCAGATACAGTATATATTAATGGCTACAGGGATGCTTAGTCAGAGGGTGTCTGTCAGAGAACATTTGTCAAAAGAGATTTACTAATGCTGGGTTAATTTGTGCATATAGACATATACATCTGGATCTTCAGAGACTAACAAAGCCCTAATTGCTTTTTAATTATAAAAATAAAAAATGACTAAAAAGATCACAAGTTAAAACCTTGCTGCTTTGAACAAAGAGTTTGACTCTACCATCATGATCAGGGTGCAAAATTAACTTTTTTGTCCACCAGCCAAATGGCTAATGAATGTTCAAATTTAACCAGCCACTCAATAGTTTAACATTACTTTTTTTGGCTGGTGAGTGAAGCAAATCTACCAGCCATTGCATATTTTACCAACATTTTGCTGGTGGCTGGTTCTAATTTTGAGCCCTGAGCATCACAATAGGCATTATAGTATGCACTTGTTACAGAAGTCCAGTCATTACTGAAGTAACATGTTCATCAGTTCAGTGTGCACTGGATACACTTTTATTATTAATTGTGATTATTATGTATAATTATGATGTACTGGAGTGCATTAACCTTTTTTCACCGACCATCCGTTACAAACCAGATAGGTGCTATTTCAAAGGGATTTAATTGAAAACTGGGAAGATTATAACCCTAAGTTGCAAGTATGAATACAGTGTCTCTTAAATAAAGAAAATAATATAAATTTTAATTTATTAAAATGACAAAGATAGCTCATTTGAAAAATAAGTGTGTTGCAGTTTCATCGTTGATGGAAAATAGAGGCTTTGGTCAGCTTGAGTTTAAGGAGGAATAAGTTCCAATGGTGACAAATTAAAACAATCAAAACATGCACACAAATCTCTCAAACAAACCCTGCTGCATATTCCAACTCTTCACTGTCCAGCTATATGCTCAGTAAGTTTTATGCAATGCAATGCATGCATATAATGCATTTTGTATTTATAAAAAAGTGTGCCTTAAAAAGCACATACCAATAATTATATATATATTGTGTCTTGAAATGTGACAATATTTGGGCCAAGAAAACTTAAGAAATACGTACATAATAAAAGGATGCGTTCCTGAGTAAAGAACATCATGCAGAGAAACTCTGGAACATACTGTTTTAAATAAATAAAAATGTTACAAAAGGGATAATAAGACAGGAAACATAAGAAAAGGTTTTCAGAATCAGAAAAGGTTTTAGTGCCACAATAAGTACACTTATGTGGAATTTGCCTTGGTAGAGGTTGCATACATAAAATACAAAAAAATAAAAAACAAACAAACAAACATATTAAGCAATACTATGAATTAAACAACAAATACAGAAAAACTAATATATACATATATATTATATATATAATTGACTGTTGCATAAGAAAAAAGAGGCTGAATTGGTTGAGTGCAGAATTTCCAACGAATATATAGTATGTGCAATGGGCAGATGTGAAGTCCAGGATGAAGGTTGATGCAAAGTGTAGTGACTAGGGATGGGGGGCCTGAGGAATCTAGGTGCCGGATGATTAAATGAAGAGCCATGTTGACTGTGTCGTCTAAAGACCTTTTGGCTCTATAGGCGAACTGCATGGGGTCCAGGAGTGGTTTGATGAGGGTTTTGAGGTGAGCCAGAACAAAGCGCTCAAAAGACTTCATAACTACAGAGGTCAGGGCGACGGGTCTGTAGTCATTTAGTCATGTGATCCTTGATTTCTTGGGGACCGGGATGATGATGGAGGACTTAAAGTAGGCTGGTATATCACATGTCTCCAGTGAGGTGTTAAAGATGAACATTGGAGACAGCTGAAATATAGGTATCACAGCAGAAAACTGAGTTTTACAGAATCTTAGGTCTTTTTAAAATTATCTTGGGATGGAGAAGCTGTTTAGACTTATTATGACTTCCATATTTTCTAGGTTCCGGGTTGCAGTCATATATGTGCCAATAAATCTCTATACAGTAAGGCATCCACCTAGTGGAGGCTCTGCAGGAAGTAGCGTTGTTAGCCATTGATTATATTATATTATATTATATTATATTGGCAATGAGTGTCCATACAGTGTATATTTCAGCATTCATGTGTTAATTTAATTTTTTTGTTAAGTGAATAAAATTAACGACAGCCGCATAGATCAACCTAATCAGCTGTGGAAAATCACAGGACTAAATCCAGCAATTAAGAAACTACGAAGACTGAACTTCTTTCAAACTGTTAACAATGATAAAATACTGTGGGATCCTGGTGCTAAACCTAAAGGTCTCCTTGGGGGGCACCTGAATATTCGCAGCATTATCCCAAAAAGTGAACAAATTAAACATCTTCGTGCAGATTCTAACCTAGATTTTCTCTGTCTGTTGGAGACATGGCTTCATAAAAACTCCCCATCTTCTGCCCTGTCTATCCACGACTAATAATGCCTTTAGGAAAGATAGAGTAGGGGGAAGAGATGGAGGTTTGTTGTTTTATATTAAAGATCAAATAGCATGTAAAGAGATTCAATATTCGGCTGAGAATGCAGCTCAGAGAAGGAAGTAATTACGGTATAATGGGTGATTTTAATATAAACTGGGATGATAAGTCAGCTAAAAAGGCACTGGAAAAAAATCACAAATAAATTTGATTTCAGGCAGTTAGTGAAGGGACCGACTAGGATAACTCCATCATTCAAAACACAAATTGATTTAATTTTCAGCAATAAACCAGACAGAGTAATTACATCCTTCAACATGATCACAGGTCTATCAGATCATAATCTAATCCTCATAGCTAGAAAACTCACAAAAAACCGGGCCTATATATCATCTAACGCAAAGCGCAGCCAAATTAGAATACCAAAGAGTGAATTATGTAATTATGAAAATGCAATTAAGAACATTAATTGGAATGAACTACTGTCTGGCTCAAATGCGGATGCTGACACCCATGTGTTTTTATCCACAATTCAAAATACAAAAGAACAATTTCTAAAGAAAAGTAAAGTTAAAGGTGACAGTAAATATACAGAATATACGGAAACTAATGAAGAAGAGAGACCTTGCCCTGCGAACCTCTCTTACGACAAAACTATTGAATGACAGACACATCTTCACTTCACTTAGAAATAAGGTAAAAAAGGAAAGCTAATTTCTTTGTTAGTCTGCTAGGGGAAGCTAAGGGAAATCCCAAACAAATCTGAGACAATTTTAAAAATCTAACTGGAAAACCAAATGACATAACAAAACATGTGATTGACATTGTAATGACAATAGCTGCCTAGTAAAAGGAGCTATAGAAACAGCAACTCTCCTTAACTCTTACTTTGTGAACTCTGTTAAGGAAATAGTCATTGGAAAATTATCCTGCACCTAAAGATTTACCATCTATAGATGTCTCTCAACCGGTCTTCTCCCTAACAAATGTCCCTGAATCTAAAGTAAAATCATTTCTGAACTCTCTTAAAAATTCCAAATCAAAGGATATTTTTGGACTTGACGCCATGCTTTTAAAAGCCCTGCAGATACCTTAAATGAGCCAATATATATGGAGGAAATATTTATTCATAATTCAAATTGAAAGTCCAAAGAGAAATTGAAAGTCCAAAGAGAAAACAAAGCAAGATGAAATTAAAAATACTATTATTTTTTTTTAAATTTTCCATTTGGCTTTGGCTTTTGAATTTAATATTTGGCTTTTGAATTTCAATTTATCATTGGCTTTTAATTTTCATTTAATATTTGGCTTTTGAATTTCAATTTAACATTGGCTTTTAATTTTCATTTAATATTTGGCTTTTGAATTTCAATTTAACATTGCCTTTTCATTTGGACTTGACACATGTCAATGTAAATGAGGAGGCGTGGCCCAAAGGCTGGTGGGAGGGTCTGAAACGAAAGGGGTGCAGAGGCACCTTATGAACAGCAGGGGGAGCAGACTGTTGGGGAGCATCTGTCTGCAGCTTCACAACCAGGCTGGCTTGGCCTATTATTTCACATGATAGAAAATGATGATGTAGGCTAAACACAAACGACATTTCATGCAACAACCGTGAAGTTTTCATGTAGTTACTATAATTGGGCCCGTGTTAGTGAGGACTACATTAGGACTGTATTTAAAGCTGATTCTGGTTCCCAACTTCACCCCAGGTGTGTTACAGTCATTAATACGTTCATTTAGGTCAAAATAGTCTCAGAAGTGAATTTAGTGGTGAAAAAGCAGATAGAAATTATAAAAAGTTTCCAGTTGTTTGCTGCTGCTAATACGGCAAACTCCCGATCTAGATTATAGAATCGATATTTTTTTAAATAATTTCCATCTGCTTTTTCACCACTAAATTCACTATTGAGACTTTTTTATGCGATAAATTAACTGTGTAGAGTTTGAATATGGGCAGTTTTACAAACGTTGATGGCCAACTGCACATTTTCTCCGTTGTTGTCAGAAGCTTCAGTCTGACGGAACAGCCAGCTGGTGGCGGCCGGGATCGCCTCCCTGCTGGCCGCCAGTGATGCTTATGGTGCGTTCTTTTTGTCCACCGAAGTCGTTTTACAAGTTGTTTTCCGGAGTTACGACCCGGAAGTTGCAAAAAGAACGCCCCCGAGGTCGTATTTACGACTTGTCAAGTCGTCTGAACTCAGAGGACCCCGAGCTCACTTTCAGAGATGGCTACGTCGTGCATCACACGTAGTAAACATTTTGGTTATCTACAATTTTAAGCACTTTTGTCTTTGTTGTAACCAAATGAAGAAGTCGTACACATAGCACTGTATACTGCTACCTATAGGCATGTCGCTACAGTCTTATTAAGAGTTAAATACCACCTAATTAGTTATTTTGTAGCTTGTGCAGCTGAAATTGGCTAGAGATGCTCGGTTGCTATATGACAACAATGGCTTTAAGCCGAGTCTTGAGCAGAAAGCAGAGCAGTAGCTTAACGTTAACGTTAATCAAAACGTAATTTTCATGTATCAAACTGTGAAATATATGTGTGTAATATGTCAATAACTGGGTGAATACAATCCTAAATGTTACTAAAAATGTTACAAAAATCCATCTTTTCGCCGACTCGTAGTATTGTGTGACAAAAAGAATGCAACAACCCGCGGTTATTCGTTTTTCGACACGGATGTGACGTCACGCTCGAGCTACTAGTCGCGATTACAAGACAAAAAGAACACACCATTACAGACACCGCTGTTAGCTGGAAGTCTGAAAAAGTACACGGGCTGTACAAAAGGCCATCAATCAGGAGTGATTGTTGTGAGTACATATTGGAGAATAGCGCGGACACGCACCTCACACCGCGTGCACCACCCGGAGAAAAAAGTGAGAGAAAGAAAAAGGAGAGGTCGCAGTACGGACGATGACTGACTACCCGGTTGAGATTGTTTGCGTCCTCGAGATCTGACCACACACAAACACACGTAGCAGAGCTACCCACACCCATGCTTCTACTGTTGCTTAATTAAAAAACTAAATCAAAAGAGAGAAGTTGTCTGAGTCCGTGTTTTAAACAGACACACCTGGGGTGAAGTTGGGAACCAGAATCAGCTTTAAATACAGTCCTAATGTAGTCCTCACTAACACGGGCCCAATTATAGTAACTACATGAAAACTTCACGGTTGTTGCATGAAATGTCGTTTGTGTTTAGACTACATCATCATTTTCTATCATGTGAAATAATAGGCCAAGCCAGCCTGGTTGTGAAACTGCAGACAGATGCTCCCCAACAGTCTGCTCCCCCTGCTGTTCATAAGGTGCCTCTGCACGCCTTTAGTTTCAGACCCTCCCACCAGCCTTTGGGCCACGCCTTTACATTGACATGTGTCAAGTCCAAATGAAAAGGCAATGATAAATTGAAATTCAAAAGCCAAATATTAAATTCAAAAGCCAAAGCCAAATGGAAAATTAAAAAAAAAATATATATATTTTTAATTTCATCTTGCTTTGTTTTCTCTTTGGACTTTCAATTTCTCTTTGGACTTTCAATTTGAATTATGAATAAATATTTCCTCCATACAACTGATGTGAGCAACGACAGGCCTATTAGCATTTTACCAGTTGTCTCAAAAATTGTTGTTGAACAAATGAACACCCATCTCAACACTAGCCCTTACACACTGCATCCAATGCAATTTGGTTTTAGAGTAAACCATTCCACTGAGACAGAAGATTGCTTCCTCCTGGAGAACATAAAACTTAAACTGGATAAAGGAGGTGTTTTTGGGGCTATATTCCTGGATTTTAAAAAGGCATTTGATACTGTTAATCATCAAATACTCATTTCTAGATTAGCCAATTAAAATGTTTCCTCTAACATGCTGAATTGGATGAAGTCTTATCTTAGATAGGGATCAGTTTGTAAGGGTGGGTAGTGAAAACTCACACTTTATGATCAATGAGATGGGTGTGCCCCAGGGTTCAATCCTAGGACCTCTCTTGTTTAGGTTATATGTAAATAACTTGCCATCAATTTGTACAGGGTGTGAAGTCAGATTTATGTAGATGATACTATAATATATGTCCATGCAAAAACCAAAAAAGAAGCAACTTTTAAACTTAACGCAGCAATGGCAAATGTAACAACATGGCTTGAACATTCTCACCTGTGTCTAAATGTAAAGAAAACTGTTTGCATGTTGCAAACTGGCTGTGATCACAAAGTCTATGGGCCCTATTTTAACGATCTGAAACAAAGTATCAAATGTGAAACGCAAGTAGCTTTGTGGGCGGATCTCAGGCGCTGTTGCTATTATAACGATAAATAACGATATATGACTCTTGCGCCCGACCTAAATCTAAAATTGGTTGGTCTGAAGTAGCTAGGTGTGGTTTAGGCGTAACGTGCAATAAACCAATCAGAGCATCATCTCAGGGACCAGATCCCAGAGTGTCCAATCCCACCGTAGTTCAACATCACATCTCCTTAAGTCCTCTAATATTTCCTCATTTATGTCATCAACACATCCATGATTCATAAAACACAACAAGCCACAAAGAATGCTGCGACTTTTTGATGACTGTACTGTAAAATGCCTCCTGACCGATCCAAACACCTGAAGCGCATTTTCAGTAATATTTTTCCTTGTAATTATGTATGGTTTGCAAAAATGGGAACGGCTGCATCCATATAGATGAGAGAAGCAAAGTGTATGCGCATCGTGCGCACGCTACATTATGTCCAAGCATGCGCCCCTAAAATAGCATCTGAATAAGGTGCCACTGACTTTAGACTAGCGCCACTGACTTTAGACTAGGTTTTTCCTGGTCTGTGGCAGAATTGTTTTCTGAAACTACAAAATAGCACCAGGGAACGTTTGCGCCTGAACACGGCTCCTCTTTTTGCTGAACCGCCCCCGGGGGCGCAAATACATTCCCTAATTTACCGACGTGCGTCTGTGGAGAGAAAAGTCCTCTGTGTGTCGGGTGCAAAATAGGAATGATACATGCGTCGGTGTACAAAGGCAATTGCGTTGAGTGCAAGATAGGGCCCTATGTGTCTGGTGAGAATAATCAAGTTGTCTCTCATGTCAAATATCTCGGTATCATCTTTGACTCCACTTTGTCTTTCAAAAAACAAGGGAAAAAAGTAATGCGAATAACTAAATACAATCTAGGCAATTTTAGGTATATAAGAAGCTGCCTAACAACTTCAGCAGCAAAATTATATTTGGATTCAATGATCATCCCCCATCTACTATATTGTATGACAAGCTGGACGCAAGCAAAAGATACAACCCTTAAGCCTGTTCTCTCTCTGTATAAACAGGCCCTCAAAGTGCTTGACAGAAAACACAATATGTATCACCATTGTAAAATTCTTAACAAATATGCCATCCTTAGTTGGGAAAATCTTATCAAATACAATGACACCTGCCTAATGTTCAAGATTCTGAATGGCAAAGCTCCTCCACCACTCAATAATTTTATTAAGCAAAAAAATTCTAACAATAGAACCACTAGGTCTGTTCTGAGAGGGAGACAGTGTAACCCCTTACAGGTCCAGCTCCTTTAGTCAATCATGCTTTTCTGTCAGAGCCTCTAATAGGTGGAACACTACCAAATGAAACGAGAAACTGCACCACCTACCATAACTTCACACAAAGTCTGAAGGCCTGGCTCTTGGATAGCTGGACTTATGAACATTTAAAATCTCCTGGTACTTTTATATTATTGTTGTTGTCACTGCTGACCTGCTGCTAACATGTTTCATGTTTGATATCTTGCCCGGTATCAAATTTAGCCCGCCCTGCATTTCTTGGGTATGTATGAAAAATGTATTTGTATTTTAACTATTTTACCATCTTATTAACCTGCGCTGTATTAACGCCTCCCTCATGAGTGATGTAGCCTATTTCATCTTTTTATTAATGCTTGTTACTGCTTTGCATGGTTGAACGGCGCAAGGAGATGGCTCGGATCTGTGTTGCTTGGCTGTGTTTTGATGCTTGCATGGCTTCTTATACTGAATGGGGATACTGTTAATGTGTAACTGTGCTAATGTGTTGCTGCTTCCTGTAGCTCTGCATGGCTTACTGGGAAAGCTTGTTGTTTGTTGCTCTAGCTTTCTGTATGGTGTCTTGTTGACTTCTGTCTGTATAGTTTAACCTGTAGTAATGTCTTGCTGTTTCCTGTTGCTCTGGTCTAAAATCATCTGGCCAATGGACTACAATTGAAAATTAGCCAGCTGGCTAACACTGGCACATTTACAGTAATGTTGATTAATGTGTGTTGTCCTTTATAAAATAAAGAAAGAAAATAAATAAAGAAAGAAAGAATCACTGTTTTAAAGCAAGAGAGGAATTATAACAATATTGACTTATGGTAACTGAGTAGAGGCTCAATGATAAAACAAGGGATGCAGTGATCTTTGTGGGTCACCTTAGTTGTGCAGGAGTGTGTCTGTTACTCAGAACCAAAGGTTTTCATCTCAGCCAGAGGCCACAGCCTCCACATTCCTTATTTCCAAGCCTCATTTTTGCTGATGACTCATCTCCCCTGCCTTATTACAGGGAGCAGCACTCACTCGCCATCGTCGGACTACAGGATTACTTCACTGGACACACCTTACAATGAAATGGAGAATCCAACACGATGCGACAAATTGATTGTAAATTTCTGAATATCTATTTATGTGACCGAGAGATTCTGATGTCATGAAGAGGTAAATTTACTCTGCAGCAAAGAAATATATTCTCAGTAGATCATACAAATGACAAGAGACATGAGGTTTCTAAATACCTAAAGCAGGTGGTCGAATCAATGTTTCAAAGAGAACTGTAAACTGTAAATGTTACTCGGATCATAACCAAGGCCCAATGATGTGAAAAGCAAGAGGGGTTCCCAGAATCAAAGCACTACTGTTGAGACACACCCTCCATTTACATTACAGTGTTTTCACAATGTTCAATGCCTTTATATATAATAACATTACTTGTTTTGCTTATAAAATACTTTCATGTTAAAATGTTTGGAGATATTTAAGGTACCCTGTAGAATTTTTGACCACTTGAATCAGACATTAACCTAAAGACTTGAGACTTGACATGGGCATGCATTTTGTGACTTCCCCAACCTTGACCATGTCTTTATTATTGTAACCATGACAATAGAGCATCCCTTACCCTAGAGAACTAGTCATTTTAACCCAAACCGTGATCTTTCCTTAAACCTAACCAAACCTTAAACTTGCAATAAATGATTATTTTGGCTGCTTGGGGGCAGCAGAATAAAGTGGAGAACACAACACACCTTCACATCTGTTTAACGTTGTCACATCTGTCTCTATACGTTACATTAACGCACATCTTTTGGACAATTTTGGAACAGATATATCGTAGCCTACATATTTTTTTAGTTAAGTTCTTTTAGTTAAATTCTTTACATTTTTATTCTGTTTCTTAACTTTTCTCTTACCTTATTTGTTGTTATGGTGTGTTGTTAAGCAAATTCCTTGTACATGAAAGCCTACTTGGCCAGATGATTATTCTGATATAATGACATCACCTTTTAAATTCATTGGATGAACTTGTTAGGAAACAGTTGCTTATTTACATATCCAACAGTTATGGAGCAACATAATCAGTCATTTGGAGTCGTGTTTCTGTTCACCTGATGAGTGTAAGTCCGATATCCAAACTCTTTTAGCTCTGTTTTTGGTCTCCACCAACTCCTGAGGCCCATTTCAGAAAGCAGGTTTAGAGAAAACTCTGAGTTTGTTAACCCAGAGATGAGGGAAACTCTGGGCTTTCTCTTTCATAAAGGGAGGTAAATCAAACCTGAGAGAGAGGGGTAACTCCAGCCCATTTCAGAAAGACAGGTAACTTCGCCTCAGAGTCAGTTACTATGGTAACTGAGTCTGTGAACCTAACCTGGTCGGGAGCAGGTTTTCTTCAATAAACCTTGAGTTTCTCTCAGTCTCCTCCCTCTGACACAGCACTCTTTCATTTCCTCATACATTCATTCAGTCTGTATCAGGCGCATTTTAGCGCAGTTTGTTATCTGCATGAGTAAAATAAACAGGGTTGGTTTATTAACTGTTAGGCAGACATGCATTTCCTTTTGTTGACGATCCCATTGATGAAGAAGCTGTATTACTTCGCAGGGAGTTAATCATACGTCAGGAGATAATATTGAGGCCATGACTATAGATGCATTTTCATTTCCAGATACTAGCCTACCTATTTGAGCGGTATCGTTTTTCTTCCCAGTCTATAAGTTCTCATATCACTAACGTCACCCATCGTGGACATGCTCTTACATCCCAGCACATTCTTTGCGTCACATTACTTTTTTTTGCAAACGGTTTTCTTTACAACATTGGTGATGCGGAGCATATTAGTAAAGCCACTGTAGCAAAGCGCCATCAGAAGAATGTGACTCGCTCTGAAATGTTTTTTTAAGAAGTTTTTGTAGTGTTCCCTGGACACAAACCAGTAAGAGCCATTAAAAATTAGTTCCACAGTATTGCAGGTGAATGATGTAAACCCTTTGAAATAAAAGATTATGAATTATAATTCTGTTAATGATGGTGCTGCAGCCTCAGAATGGGGTTAGTAGGCCTAGGACTTTTTTGCCCGCAGGATTGCACCTAAATGAAATAGATTAAAGGTTCAATATCATTTCACCAGTAATATACTTATGATTAAATATGAAATGAATACACTATCTTGGACCAGTCGAACGCCGAACGTCATGCTTGACGTTCCAATACTAGTTACTGGTTGCACAGCGTTCGTCATTCAACTGGTCGTGACTGCTTTCCCAAGATGGCGCCCGCATGTATGCATGAATGGTACTGTCTTTCTAAACTATCTTTTTAATAAACTGTCTGTACACTTACAAAGTTCTCAATGTTTCGGTTAACATGTAGGGACCCTCATTATGCTACTGTGGAAGTGTGGTGCTATCTGAGTTTTGTTAGT
The DNA here is from genome assembly GCF_010015445.1 of Perca fluviatilis. Classification (NCBI taxonomy): domain Eukaryota; kingdom Metazoa; phylum Chordata; class Actinopteri; order Perciformes; family Percidae; genus Perca; species Perca fluviatilis. The sequence goes on from NC_053114.1 coordinate 23,195,682, forward strand.
GGTATAGAAATAGCGATTTCTTTTTACTTTAGCGTTATAAGCTAATTAGTGGTTTGTGATGAAACTGGCCACATTCGATTAGCATGAAAATATATCCCAGAGAACGGTCGAACTCGGAAACATATGTAATTAACCCCTAGGTTCATTTTGCGCCGGATTTGTCCTGCCGAAACGGGCGTCAGATCAGAAAACATATTTTGTTTAAAATTGTTTAATTTGAAGGATTTATTGCCAGAAACCGACTCCAATGGAATTATGAATATTAAAGAGCTGCGTGTCTATCAGCTTGTTTTGGAGTTCTTCTGCTCTCTAGTGGCTACAAATTAATTATTGCAGCTTTAAGTGTAGTACTCACCATCTCCATGGTCACTGTTAAAATAACACTTGCTGAAACTCGTGTCCACATTCTCAGAATTTGTACACTGCTGTCCACTCTGTATACAGTACATCTATAATTCATGTTATATACTAGCCAGACATGAAAGAATTTAACTTTTGAAATATGCTTTAAATATACTGGTGACTGCTGTCTGTGCATGCTTTATCACCTTGTTTATTCTTTATTTATCACTGGCACATGCATAGGGCCCAGTATGTTCAGTAACCCTCATTTTTCTTTTCCTTTATGATTTAATCAGTGAGAGTTGGCAGGAGCCTAATGGCAAGGCCAGTGATGAGTCAGCCAGGCTGCAGTTTTGGGAGCTGGAGGTGAGAATAACACTAGGGGAGGAGGAAGGCAGGGACAGAGAGAGAAAACACAAGCAGAAAGGAAGACAGGGAATGGGGAATTCCATTGTGAATAACACTGAATATGGAAACAGGATTTTTTTTCTCTAGTAGTCATACAGCTTAAGAATTGTTGGAATGCAAAAAGGCTGTTACCTCCTGAGACACCTCGTTAATTGTCCTCTTTGAAATGTTTAACATCAGGATGACTACTTGCAGCAGACTTGTAGCATTCCTTCCATATCCCACCAAATACCATTATGACAGGAGAGCTTTCCATGCCTGTGTTTAGTCCGTGACCTGAGGTCTTTATTTTCAAACATTACGGTAAATGTATTGTTAATTATAGACCTATTTAATAATTGACTGCATTTTTACTGCCAGAGGCATCTAGTGACATTGTTTGGGTATGACACACCATAGTTTAGACAGTGTGGTATTTTCATTCATAACACTCAAGCTATTCCTGTTCCTGCTATTGAACCAAGAATAAAATGAAGGAAGACATCCTTCAGCTGTTAAAAGCTTATTTCTATATTTCAGTCTCATCTGATAGGTGTCCTAAATTTTAGAAAAAATTATTGAAAACAAATTTGTTAATCTGTACACTGACAACAACGTGATGCCTTAAAATAACTGTGTTTGTCTCTTATTTAAAACATTTGGCCATGTCAAGGGAGCTCTATAAGATAGGCCTTTTTCATGCGAGGTAGGAAAAACACAGGCGTGAATAATGAAAATAAATAGCGGCTGAATTCCATTTAGCTGCTTTAGTTTCAGGGTCCTGGTATTGTGCATGCTGGCTCACTTTCACACTGTCATGGACATTGTTAATGTTATTAACACGTGCTTTTCCTACAATGACAAGTCAAAATGTCCTAAGATGCACAATCCATTAACCAAATGTAAATTGTTTTTAATAAATAAAAACAGACATTTTGACTTAACATAGAAGGAAAAGCACAACTGTAATTGATAACATTAAAAACAACTGAATTCCATGTAGGTGAACTCGTTCCAGGGTCCTGGTGTTGCATGCTGACTCACTGTCATGACTTAATGGGACACTTAACAGAGCCATCGTTAACCAAAAATATGTTGTACTCGTGCTTTTTTTTTGCTTTGACGTGTCCAAATGTGTGCTGTGAAAAAGGTCAATTGAGTATCAGAATAATTGCTTAAGATTATTTGTCCATAACAAGAGACACTGTACTGTGTAATTTGTGTAATATCTCAGAATGGAGCTGAACCAGGGGGACGATTAGCTTTCCCCGTTTCCAGGCTTTAAGCTAAGCTAATCGGCTGCTGGTTTTGCTTCATGTTTAGTCATATCCTGCTATTAAACTCTCGGCAAGCATACAGTATTTCCCAAAATGTTAACTGTTAAAGCAAATCTTTTCAGAAGTGTATGTTGTGTATTGTAAGGAAAACATTGGTTCATCTTTTGAGTAATAATATAGGGCTAATATAAAACAATATCATAATCATTGAAAAATAACTTATGTTTCCTTAAACAGCACTTTTTTTCACAAGTTTTTTGTTCTAATTAAAGGAATATTTCACCGCTGGAAAGCTGAATATATCTTTAAATTGGGTCACTTATGTAGTAGAAATGTGAATTTTTTTTTAAATTGGTGCCTTCTAGGCCGAGAAAAGCCAGAAAATGTGTTTTGGTCTTATATGGATGAAAAACACCAAATCCCAGAATGCACCTGCTTCGTTGCTTTGAGTCCACTCCCAAGCCACGCATACCGCTTCACAGACAGACCTTCTACAGCCAGAGGCATTCAACTCAACTCAAGCGTGTTTTATTTCAACCATATACATGAAACAACGTTTCATCGTGACTCAACGACATTATATAAAAACGACATACGAAACAGGCTACATTTAGTACACACACTTTATAGGCTCCGTAAAGTTCAGCTAACACATACTAGCATTAGCGCTTGGTGGGCTGTAAACACCGAGCATAAACACAGCCGTGAATTAGCGTGCAATGTAGAATGGTCGGCATTTAATAGTCACAAACTCCACCAGCAGTTAGCAGTTAAATGGATACAAATCACCACATTTCTGCGCCACTCGGTGTTAACACAGCCCACCTCTTTTACCTGGCGACAGAACATCTCTAGCTCGGAGGGCTAGCAGGTCTGGTAGCTGGACAGTCCAGTACACTATTCAGGCATGTTTCCACAACAACAAAAACACAGCAGTCTCTCAACTCACGTTGGGAGTTTCGTTGAAGTTGGATGTAGTCCAGTTTGTGGTCTAAATGAGCGGACACTCCACCAGCAGTTAGCAGTAGCTAATTGGATTTTATTTCTACACCAGTCCGTTTAACACAGCCCACCTCCACGGGCCGGCGAGAGCAGCCTGGTAGCTGGATAGTCCCGGTTCCGGTACACTGTTGTTCAGGCATGTTTCCACAACAACAAAAACACAGCAGTCACTGAAATCACGTTGGGAGTTTCGTTGAAGGAGGATGTAGTCCAGCTTGTTGTTTAATGAGCAGACACTTGCAAGCAGGATGGATGGGACAGGTGGACAGCTAGCGTTAGCTTTCCACCTAGCCGATGAGGATGTCCCCTAGCTGGCTAGCGGCATTGAGCGACACCGCTGGTCTCCGTGCAGGCGAAGCTCGCGTAGTGTGCCGAGTATTGCGTCTGTAATAACGTTTCCTGCATATTCTCCGATCTGATGTATCCCGGTGGTACACACGTCCGGTAGTTTGAATGCAGATAATTGTTGTAAATGTTTTCTGCTGAAAACCGAGAGCCTGTTTAGCGAAGATTCAAGATGGCTGACAGTTGTTTTCATTCGGAATACCTCGGCCAGACTCGGCAGTCCAACCCCCTGTGGGCGTGTTGAAAACATACGGAAGTAGATCCTACTACTGGCTGTAGTCCTTGCCTCTGGCCCAAAAATCTTCCGATGACGCAAAAATCGTCATTTTACGTCATCGGAAGATTTTTTCCAGGCCCCAAATGCAGAGATCTCTCGTCTCAGGGGGACATGAGGGAGGGAGGCACGGTCATTCAGAAATACTATCGGGTTTCTACTGATACAAAGCTGAATGCTAAATCGGTGAAGTATCCCTTTAAGTCTATCTGACTGAAAAAGGGCTGAAATAGGTTCAAATAAGTGAAGAATCATTATGTGGGCAAAGCTCTCTTGTTCTGTTCTTCACAGTGCAGGTGAGACCCCGTTTCTTATTCTGCCTACACATTTCAAGGTAAAAACTCAATTATTATGAGCAAGAACTCAAAGGTGGCTCTCTTATTTCCAGCCATGCAGCTGTAGTGTTGACAGGCACCTACCTTCATTGATAAAAAGTCACTGACATATAAAGGTGTAAAAATATGTGAATTCTAATTAATTATGTATTCAGGATCTGGGTGTGAAATGTCATCATGACATGGACTGCCTGTGTGATGACTTTCAAAGAAAAAGGATGACGCATGAGCTTAGGTGTTGAATCATGGTACCAAGAAATGAGGGTGAGCGAAAAGGTTCAGTGTGTGTGAGAGACCATTATCTGACCATTAGGAGATGTGAGTGGTGTTGATTATTCTGCAACTTTGATATCTATCAGAAGCTGTAAACATACTTACATCACTGCAAATACATCCATCTTAACAACTCATTCTGCCTCAGGTTTGGCTTTCCAGACTTTTATAAGACAAGAAAATATTCAGCTCAATGCGTGAGACAACACCACTCTTTTCCCAGTATGGATATACTTGTTCCAGGAATATAATAGAAGTGAGTGTCAATATCTCAAAACAAGACAGAGTGGGCAAAATCTGCCGTGATTGTATTAGAACATCTCACCTCTTGACAGATTATTAATATTATTTGAATAAGTTAATTAATTAAATTTATTAAATGTATTAATTATTATTTAAGGTTAATTTAGGAAAATAAGATTGTGATACTTGAAAATAACTTGTGAAATGGATTTCTTTTGTGCAGTTTACTAACAGAGGTACATCTCTTCAAAAAAGCTTCTTACAAAGATGTGTCCTTCAGAGGACCAGAAGGCGAGGCTGAACAGAGGTGTTTGGGCAGCTTATCGCCCCTCATAAAGTCAAAGATTTCTAAGTTTATCACCACGATGTTGCTATCAGACAACTAAAACCATCTAATTTTTACAGTAGCTGAGATAATTGACTTAATGTTTTTGAATGTGTGTTGGATAAATACCGTACAGGTGTGAAAGTGCTTCAGCTAATCAAGCTAATTAAGATGATGGTGAATGTGGACCATATAAAATAAACCAATTCAAATAATGGACGTTTTCCATTGGTCTGCTTCAAGTAGTTTATTTACAGCTGACTTTCCATCCATTCATTTTTGTGGAGTTTATGCAGGGGATTGTGACTGCAGGCTAAACAAGGCAGCCACAGTCAAGTCTTCGAGTTCTTTCTGGGGAATCATGAGGCATTTCCAGGCCAGATGGACATGTAAACCCATCAGGATTTCCTCCAAGTTAGATGCAGGGAGGGAGGTGTCCAGGACACTTACTGATCAGATGCCAGAACTCAAGTGGCTCCTTTTCAATGTGAAGAGGCAGCAGGCTAACTTTCAGCGATACCAACCAGTGGCGGTGTCATGACATTTTCTTTTGCTTGTGCTATGGGGTTGCTCAACTTTTCAGTAAGTGCTTGGAAATTTAGGGTTTCCCATTAATGTGTGGGTTGCCACAGTTTAATTTCTACTGCAACACCCCCGACACATACACACACACGCACATACACAGTACGACAGTAACAATGTCATGCTGTGTTAAACACAAGGCGAGATAGTCAGCTCAAGAGATACAGATGTAAGGTTTAAAAGCCTGCCTACGTTAACACACCTCTGAATATAACATTTCACACAATTATGCCAAGGTCATGACTTGCACACAAGCAGAGAGCAACAGACACAAGTTTGTGCAGATTTCAGCCTCAGATTCTGAGACTTTCCAAAATGTCAAACTATTTCTTTAAATACAGTGTTTTCTGGTTCAATTGAATAAATTAGATAACAATGTCACCAATTGGAATATGTGGAATGAATACATTTACAGAAATTCAAATGCAGAATTTTCATGGTTATTTGGACAAATATTTTACTGGAGCTTTTTTTGTCAGTGACTTTTCACTTTGCCAGAACATAAATAAACCCTGTAAAAATATAAAAAGGCCAGATCTAACTCACCAGCTGCCTATTGACGATGCCGGTTCCAGGGACACGGGAACTTGTTACATCTGTTGTCTTGGTGCTGTGAATTCCATCTTTTCACTCTTCACTATTTTGTTCCTTGTAGCATGTGACAGTTTAAGCTTTATGTATTTATATTCTCATTCAAAGTTAATTTGGATAAAGTCTAGTAACTAAAACTGTAAAAACCTAAGTGGTTGGAGGTGCACATGATAACAGAAACAAGAAACACAAAGCAAGTGCAAAGTGCAGCAGCTTATGTCTTGAGGTTTGTTTCCACCACAGAGGCAGACATAATCACTATCAACTCTTCCTCAATGGCTCATATGGGGCTCATTCTTTGGTATAGCAATCTGCTGTAAGCTTCACTGTTTCAATTTTACAGCAAAGAAAATTCTTTTTATTTTCTCATTAATCCAGAGCTCATCACTTACTAGCAGTTCACATGCCTGATTAATCACTGCTGCATGCAGAAACGTGTTGACAAACAATTTAAAAAGGCAATAATCAATATTTACATATTAACAATAAATCACAAAACTACTTGAATGTTTTAGGTCACTGTTATAGCATAATCTTTTGTCGCAGCCCGTAGCCGTTTTCAGCAAAAAAAAGCTCTAAAAACTCACTATACGCTACCTGCCCAGCACGAGCACATAGACAGACACAGTAAGCGTCGAGCTGGTGAACATTGTGGAAGATTTAGCAGCTAAGAAGCCAGATACGTCCCTCAGGAGTTGGTATAGACCAAAAACTGAGCTAAAAGAGAGTGAATATTGGACATACATTCACCAGGCGGCCAGAAACACGACTCCAAATAAATGATAATGTTGCTCAATAACTGCTGGGTGTGTAAGTAAGCAAATGTTTGCTAACATGTTTGCCATTATATCCTTCAACGCCCATTTAAAACAAACCTCAAGAATAGCCTTTTTCCATCTTCGTAACATTGCCAAAATTAGGAATATCCTGTCTCAGAATGATGCTGAAAAACTAGTCCATGCATTCGTTACTTCTAGACTAGATTACTGCAATTCCTTATTATCAGGTTGCCCAAATAAGTCCCTTAAGACTCTCCAGCTGATCCAGAATGCTGCAGCACGTGTTCTGACGAGAACTAAGAGAAAAGATCATATTTCTCCTGTATTAGCTTCTCTGCATTGGCTTCCTGTGAAATCTAGGCAATCGTCTTAAAATCCTCCTCCTGACTTACAAAGCTCTAAATGGTCAAGCACCATCATACCTAGAAGAGCTCTTAGTACCTTATTGTCCCACTAGGGCACTGCGCTCCCGGAATGCGGGGCTACTCGTGGTTCCTAGAGTCTCTGGAAGTAGACTGGGGGCCAGGGCCTTCAGCTATCAGGCTCCGCTCCTGTGGAACCAGCTTCCAGTCTGGGTTCGAGGGGCAGACACCGTCGCCACATTCAAGAGTAAACTGAAAACCCTCCTCTTTGACAAAGCTTATAGTTAGGAGTTGCAGCGTCCACCTAACCCGGCCCACCTGCTTCTCCTCGTAGTTAGTTATGCTATTACAATTCTAGACTGCAGGGGAAGTTCCTTCCTTCCTATGACACACTGAGCTGCTCTCTTCTCTACTTGTTACTTCTGTATGCATCCTGTCCCAGAATTGCTTGTTACTAATCTAGCTCTGGGGAGTTTACTCCCCGGAGTCCTTATGTTTCTTCTTCGCAGAGCTATGCTCTGTGATTCTCCAAATACACTCGGCCGCATCCTGCTGCATCTTGCTGCATCCGCGCATCCACCCATGCTCTGCAGCCACGCTACATCCCGCAACGCCCTGCTGTAATGTTCCTATGCACAGAGTAGTCTCGGATCCGGTATAGGGGACAGCACTACTCAGTATGACACGATGTGCCCTGCTATGACATGAACTTCCACGATAACCTTCGAAGTCACTGTGACCTTTAATGTGACTATTACCGCCACTGTTCATCACACCCCCAACCCGGCCCGTCAGACACACGCCTACCAAGAGTCTGGGTCTGCCGAGGTTTCTTCCTAAAAGGGAGTTTTTCCTTGCCACTGTCGCGATAGCCACTGCTAATGCTTGCTCTTGATGGAATTACTGTAATTGTTGGGGTTTTGGAAATTACAGAGTGTGGTCTAGACCTACTCTATCTGTAAAGTGTCTCGAGATAACTTTTGTTATGATTTGATACTATAAATAAAATTGAATTGAAAATTGAATTGAATATCAACTTTAGGTGATGATTATATCAATGTTGTGTTAAACTTGTTTCTGCTGCCCCGAAGTGGCCAAAAACAGTTTTATTGCAGGTTCAAGACATGTAGCTCAGCGTAAATTCAGTCAGGTAGACTCCTATTACGTTGTCTCTCTTCTCTTTAACTGATCAGCTGGGCAGTGGGTGTTTCGGTTCTGTATACCAATTAGAATCGGGCACTTGTGTTCTAACCAATCACAGCAGTCTACCTTTTTTAAAATCTGTTCTCTCTCCTGCTTCTGTCAGTTGTGTTTTCAGACGAGTGCGACCCGTCTCCTCCCCTTCCACCTCCGGGCCTTTTCGACTGTGGTCTCGGTCTTCTCCCAGTTGGCGGCTCATGTTCCGTCTTCGGATTCTTCTCACCACCACCAGTGTCTAGTTTCCATTGGGGGATGTGTTTGGTTTTCCTACACATTAGATTTGTATAGATACCCCTTTACAATGGAGACTAATCTCCAAATAATTGTTTGTACCTATATCTTAGTAATAAATGTTTGCATATCTGCAACGGAGTCTCTCCTGATTGAATTACTATTAGTTCGTTAGTCATGTTACACAAACTTATTTTAAGATTCAACTAAATGTGAAACTCATTTAACTGACTAAATGAACTATTTGTCTGTAAGTGTAGTTTGTGTGTGTTAATTTATGCATTAAATGTGCATTGTTTTGTTTGCTTGTTCATGTGTGAGAGATTTTGTCACTATGAGATTATAAGATCCAAAGCTGGTGCAGAGCAATAACTAGCTTCATATAACCTTGTATGCAGTAAGGCAATGTGTATATGTGTGTGCATGTGCTTTGGGTGTCTGCATTTGTGTTGCATGATGCAGATCATCAATAGTGAGAGGCAACTACCAGCAATCTTGTGGAGAAAGAAAATAGAGGGGCACTCCTTGTGGTTGTAGTTATGAAATAAGCCTAGCTAAAGTATGTAAAGCTCTCTCTTATAGTACATGTGCTGTTGATTAAGCTACTATGTTGTATATATGCCACTGTGTTGCAAAAACAACAACTCCTTATTTTACAAGACTCGTACATAGTTATTCCCTTCTCAGCCCCTCTGCATTTCTTTGCTTCATGATTTTTTTTTTATTAACAGCATCTCATCAAACACACAAATGCCTAGAGGTCTTTGGGAAAGCCTTGCTTAACTGTGCTGGCAGAAATATGTGCGCAAGAGAGATCCAGTGACGTGATTCAACCCTCTGATGTCTCTCATGGAGGACATTGGCTGAGAAATAATTAATTAGTTTTGCACAAGAGTGGTAGGCAGGAAATACTATCAGCTATACTTAGGGCTATAAACTGTGGCGCCTATAGACTGGTATGGTTTCTTTTAATGGACAGGAGGACAGCTTTTATATTCAAGCTGTATATTCCTATCCATTGTATAAGAGTAATTGCTTAGAGTAATGTTATTTATTTGCATAGCACTGGAAGACAATGTGGTAGAATAGACACGATGATACCTAAATGAGAAAATAAAATTAATCTCAGTTGCCATGTGGCAAATAAAATAATGTTGCATGACAAGGAAATTAACTTTGATAAAAGTAGCTCACAAAAGAAGCTACTAAAGTGAGTCATGCGAGTCAGCTAATAAAGAGGTCTGATAAATGGCAAAGATTTCAAAGTAACATGAAACAACTAACAGAGTACAAGTGGAAGCTTACCAACAGACACATAAAACTATACAAAGCTGTTATTTTAAAAAGGTAGCAATAAATTGCTTCCACACATAAAGAATTTAATTATTTTTGCATCTGGTTTCTTTTAAAGGCTGAATAACATGCAGCTGATTGTGAAATAATATTGATATTTTACCATGTGAGTAGCACCTTCCCTGCTTCTGACTTGTCTTCAGTCTTTTCACCTAGTGTACCCACTACAGATATTCGTTTTTAACTGTGCCAGGTAGAGATAGACAGGAGGAGGTGTATGATTGGTGGTAACACAAAAAGTCTCACTTGGTGTACAAAAACTTGTCCTGAACCCAACTGATGACTGATGGCAAAAGTGCAGCAGACAGTGCTTTCATGTTTTTGCACACACCAACTAAACCCTTCGACAGTAGCTGGAATTTTACTTTTTTTTTTTCACTCTCACTGCTCTAATAGCATTGTTTTCAGCCACAGCAGGCAGCTGCTCTGCACCAAACAGACACGGTTAGCGACTAACTCGTGAACATAATGGAGCATTTAGTAGCTAAAGAGCAAGATATTTCCCTCAGCAGTTGGTAGACACCAAAAACAGAGCTAAATGAGAGTGAATATCTGACTTACTGTACATTCAACAGGTGGCCAGAAACACAACTCCAAATAAATTATTATTATTATTACTCTCTATAATGTTGTCACGTGGGGTAATTTCTATGTGCCCCCCGACAAAGTCTTTCAAAGCTGGTTTATGGTGCATTAATATAACATCCTTCCATCTATTTTCTAAACACTTATTCTGTTCAGGGTCAGAGGTTCTGGGGCGTATCCCAGCATACATTCAAGAGATGGTCCACACCCTGGACAAGTGGCCAATTAGTCTGATCTGGATGTCTTCAGTCTGCTGGAGGAAACCCACACATGATAAATCCACACGGAGATGCCCCAGCCTGCTGGCATATTTTAACCCAGAACCTTATTTTCTGCAAGGGCGACAGGGATAACTGCTGAGCCAACACGCCGTCATTAACATAACGTGTTTATCATAAAGGTTGAATTGCATTATGTGGCCAAGCCAAGCTGACACATTGTGCATAGTTAGAACAATTTGCAAATGAACTGCGATTGCAGCCTACATAAATATTATTATACAGTGATGGGCTGCTTATTAGCAGGTGAATAATGTCAAATTAGCCACTTCAAACAAATTTGAATGCTCTTAATTAAACTTAATTGAGTTTGGTTGGACTGTGTTGCCTCTTGCTTGTCAATAGAAATTCAATATGCTTTTTAGATAGATAGAAAGAAAGCAGCTTAAAAAACATGAACCTTTTCCAGACAAATGCTGTATATGTAATGTATGCGTAATCTATACATTTATGCTGCCAGGAAAACACACACAAACACACACACACACAGTATGTGATCCTATATTTTGTTTGCTGAAAGTGCTTTAACAGCAGTGTATAAATAGGCTGAGAGGAGTCAGAATCTTTAACAGCTCCTTTGTAAGAAAATGCTTACAGTGTGATGCTTTGTTCAAATGTTCATGTACTTTTATTCATCTTCACATCATTAGGCCAGCTGCTTAAAGTGAGCATGACTGACGCACAGTAATGTGCGAGCAACACATGAATTGGTTGATTGCTGTATTAATAGTAACATGTTTTAGTGATTGTGTCCACGTATTTGGAGGGTGTCGTGACTCATATCTTATTGACATGGAAACCAAAATAGCAGCTAAATGGAAGAGGACATTCAGTCTACCCTTGAGACTTTGCACGATGGTGAGGAAAATGGAGAGAGAAAGATAGAATATGAGGAGTGACAGAAGGAGAGAAGAGAGAAAGCTTAGAGAACTATGAAGGCTTGTGTTGTATAAGCCAATGGTGAGTCACACTCACCGTTTGAATCTAGAGAACTAATAGAAAATCGTTTGTTTTCTCTCACTAGGGAGTGGGTTTACTCTGCATGGACAGAAAAGGAAATAGGGTGATTTAAGAAACAAGGAGTTGTCTTATGCAATGCATGTCAGGGTCATTGCAGAGTGACACAAGGATTTGCTACACCAAATGCATTAAATGCACTCGCAGGAGGTCACGTGAGGTTCTGAAAGATAGGGATTTTACTGCTATGATGTGTCTTACTGTAACACAGTAATGTGTCAACACTGCAACAGATTCTACCACCAGGGTGAACTCAAACTGTGCCATTTATAGGTCAGAGGCAAAACATGTTTTACTCTATGGATGCCAATTATGACCACCTTAAGACTTAAATATCTCTACATCTAGTGGATGGATTGCCCTAGGATTTTGTACAGACATTCATGGCCCCCCAAGAATGAATTCTAATGCTTTGGTGATCCTCCAACATTTTTGTATGACTAAATATTTGCAAAACTAATGACATTCCCACCAGCCTCAGCTGTACTTAGTGTTTTGTGGTAATTTAGCAAATAATAGAATGCTAAATTAAGATTGTAAACATGGTAAACATATACATGCCATCAGCATGTTAGCATTGTCTTTGTAAGCATGTTAGCATGCTGACATTAAAAATCTTTGTTTGGTACATTTTCTTGCAAAAATCACACTACAATCATTTTAATTTCTTTCAATGTTAATAATTTTCAAAGAAAATGAGAATAATGATAGAAAAACGATCATTCCCTCCAATATCGTGAATCATATCGCAAACGTAATATCAGTCAAAATAATCACAATTAGATATTTTCCTCATATCGTTCAGCCCTATCATCAACCATGTTCAAAATAACCACTATTGTTGCTTTGTACAGTACCTGTTATGGAAGTCCCAGATACATCGAAAAATCAACGCTGTCGTGTCTGAATTTATAGTCGTGTCTGGATTCATAACATCATCCGAGGTGCACACAGCTCGGTGATTCTACAATCTTCTCCAGGAAGTAGATCTTGATGACTGTTGCACCCAGCGCCACTTGAGGTACAGATTTTGCTGTAATTTAATTGCAATAAACGGATCAAAAGTATGCCAGAATAACTCCATCATGATGCTGATTTGTAAAAAGCATACCTGCAAACTCAGAAGAGCTGAAAAAGGTGACACATCATTCCACACACTGTCTTGTCAAATGCATTTGATCAGATTAATCAAGATTTCAGGATATGTTTAAAATGTAATTTTTGCATCATTGGATTAAAATTAGATTTTGTTTCCAGTTATTTCTTTTTTGTCGGCTATACCAGTGGTTCCCAACGTGGGGGTGAGCATCCCCAACAAGGGGCCCTGAAATTAATCTAAGGGGTCCTGAGGTTAATTACCAGGAGATGGGAACAAAACCAGGGACTGTACTCAACATTCAGAACATGTACTGTAAAACAGTAAATACATGTTTTCTATGTAAAGATATAGTGGAGTAATGTGTCTTAGGTAGAGAATTAAGTCACACTCCTTCTGTGTGTGTTGTAATCTGAGCTTCTCTGTTCTTTGTTTTAAAAGCCAGTCTGGCCATGCGTGCATGTTAGTGCATGTGAGTGCCTTCCCAGGCAATCTCAGGCCACTTTTTTCGGTATTTCGAGTACAGCACTTTTACATTTTAATTATCGAATCTTATAGATTTATGGTTTGTACTACCTGCTTCACCGTCATTTGAACCTTCCAATCCCCTTTATCATAGAGCAAATTTACAAGTCCCACAGAACATAGGCTATACACATACCATCTATAGTTCATACTATCGCTACACAGGGTAACCTAATGTGATGGCAAAATTACAGATCATCCAAAAATCTTATATATAGCATTTACATTTACATAATATAAATCCTAATGTTAGACTATTTATTAGATTTCAACATTGTCCCCTGAAGAACCAAGAAATCCTCCACAACTTCAGCTCCATAAAGTAAAATACTTGACCAGTTTCTTAAACAGATTTTGTTTAAATTAATTCCATCCATCAACAGTAAACAACTGACTAAAATGGGATTTGCTTTGTCAATAATTTCAGCCTAAACATGTAACAAACTTGCAACCTTTTAACTTATTTTCATTCCCCACCCCCTATGCACTGCACTGTTCAAATTATACCACTGTTTCCTTTCATTGTCTACACCCAGCAGACTTTGTGGGCACACAAAAGGAAAGCAGCATGGTTTTCTGGGGCTCCATCAATTGCAAATGTAGTCCCACAATGAACAGGCCGGATAAGCCAAACCTTGCCATCAGCAGGACTTTCAGATTGAGAGGTTGAAAATTAATCTGACAGCATGCTTTCAAAAGACAGCCTGGAGCTACAGGACACACATGGGCTAATATGTGTTTCTATGAGTCTCTTGCCTCTGTGGTTTTCAGTTATTATGTTTTGGGACTGTTTGGGCAGAGTTTCACACTGCTGCGCTACTCTTTGTGGCTGAAAAGGCCCACATTTAATTTATCATCAACTGGGATTGTTGTTGTTGTTATACTATGAATATTTTGCACTGATAACAGCTTGTAAATGTTTTATTGCCAGGGCATGTACCAAAGCTCTCAAACAACAGCAAGGTGCTGTGTATTGTTTAAAAGACAAAATATTAACTAGAGCTGAAATAATAAGTCTATTAATCTATTAGTTAATTTACAGAAATTTAATCAGCAACTATTTTATTGATTAAGTCCTTTTTTAAGAAACAGTGACAGGAATGAAGTTGCTCAGTCCGCTCCAATGTGAATATTAGCTGGTTATCGTTATCCTCTATGATAGTAAATTGAATATTTGGGAATCTGGACTGTTGTAATGGGCATTTTTCCCTATTTTCTGACATTTTAAAGACCAACAATGAATCTATTTGATTAATTGATAATTAAATGAATCATTAGTTGCTGCCCTATTATTAATAAACTGTCACAGTCTCTAATTATTGTATTGTTAATTATATTTATACCCTTTAATATCTTAAATATATATTTAATGTTTTGCTTTGCATGGTGTAATCCAATATGTATGCATGGATGTTGTCAATACAACTTTGGAGCAACAGGATTTGTCCTGATTATTAAGGAATTTCCAGTCCCTTTAATACAAAGAAAAATTGGAAAACTATAATACATATTGGGTCATGATACGGGTAGTAAACTCCATCATGTCATTGAATTGTCAGTTCTGAACATTGACATATGTGAGTTTGATGAAGGAACATCTTGTTCATCTGAGAGGATATCAGACGTATGTCACCAACTGGTGAGAAACAACAGTGAGCATTGTACTGATGCATGCTCAGAACCTAGAATATAGCTTGAGGGGACAGTATCACAATGAGCATTTATACAGACAGAAGAATGAATGACAGGACCACATAGGCCGATCATGCAAGAATGCAATTACTGGACATGCATTCTGCCAGATTTTAAAGGGTAATTTGGGATAAAATGTCTTAACTTACAGACAATTTGTGCCACAGTGCTTCTTTGCTAAGAGCCTTTCAATAAAACTGGCAACTGAAACATATGCACTAATATGTGAGAGTGGCTTCATTAACTTATACCATTCTTTGATTATAAAAAACCTGGAACAATGTGCCCTCTTTTGCTGGTAAGGCATTATATCCATGAGTAACTTTTAATGAGAGTGGTAGCTTTAGGCCTTAAGACTTAGATGCTTCTTTAGAGCAATTTGTCCTCCATTGCTGCTGAGGAATTATATCCATGAGTAACCTTTAATATGAGAATGTTAGCTGTAGGCCCTAATAGTTAACATTTCTAGGCCACCATATCCGCAAGCCTCATCTATCTGAGTCAGTACAACCCGATCCAGTTTCTCTTTAGTTCTATGACTGTGGGTTTTTAGTAAATGTAGTAGCTCTTGGTTGGGTGATATAAAATTGGTGTAAATGACACTCATGAGCAACAACAGCGCATTGGAACTTTGAATGGCTACAACTATACATGTCCTTAAAGCCCCCTTTCACAGGCTCAAAAACACAGCAATGTCCCAAGGTTATTTATATAGTGCTGTATGAACAAAATGACAAGTGCTTCATTACCTTTGGGACATCAATGAAGACTTGATTTTCACTAGCTTACTTCACAGCCCGCTCTGTTTCTGTGGTCTTTTGCCGGAGATAGTTCTTATTTGTATCAGCTATGGTCATCAGACAAAAGAAGCTTTATTGTAGTCTGGAAATGACGAACATCAGACATCCACAGCCATTATAGAAGAAGGTGATCATTGTGACCACTGACACTCATCTGAGAGATAGCGTCATCTGGCGTGACGGTCACACTATCCCTTACTTGCTAATAACTGTTCTGGCCTTAGCATCAAATTGTCCCTCAGGGCTTGCCTTTCTTATAGAGCATCAGAGCTCAAAGGAACAGCCTAGCAGAGAGAGACAAAAAGTGACAATCACTGACATTTTTCACAGCATATAGTGGAGCTACATATCTTGTATGATAAGGGGACAAAGAAGTTCAACTTGACCTCAGTGGAGGACAGGCATGTGTAAAAGCCAAGGTTGTGTTGTGCATGTTCTGCTTGTCATATCAAAACAATTACATGGAATTAGATGTGTATGCTGCATGATGTTTATTCAAATGTCTATAACTGTTGCTATTAGCATTATTATTGTTGGATTACTCTAAAATAGAGATTCTTTACCACTAGTGGGGCAAAGGGTGTGATATTGGCCCTGAAGGTGGCATTTTATCACCTAAACCAAAAAGGTATATCGCCTGTATCTGGAGTCTATAGGGCAAGTGTTTCTGACTTCCATCACTCGTCTTTGTCATGGAACAAATACACCTCCATTTTTAACAAATGAAGCAAACAATCGACTCCAAGACACATGTCCCTCACTGCAACACTCCATTTTAAACACTTAAGTTTGTTTTTGTTTTAGTAATTATCTGACATCATGCTGACCACATCCCAAGTGTTTGTGACACATGAACATGCCTTAAACCTGCAATAATCGTTTTAATTTGGCCACTTGGGGACTTTAAACAAGTTAGTTACCTACCTAAAAATATCCAGCACACATTGAGCAACATTATAATTCATTTGGAGTCCATTTTCAGGATGCATGATGAATTTATCCCTTGTGTTGACTTCGGGTCACATTGACCCGTTTTCATTTATTGTTTTATATCAGAAAATATGGGATGTAGAAATAAGCGCTGAAAATGTGTAGAAGAAAAATTTAACAATTTAAAACGTTGGAAAAAGCTAAAACACACTGTGAAAAAAAGGCGTCGAAAAGGTTGACGGGAAGACAACACAAGGGTTAAGTAATCTGGCTCTTGATTGCTCCACTATGTTCACAAGTTGCTTATTTGCTGTCTGGTTCAGAGCAGGTAGTGTGCAGAGACACATAGTCATCTGACTTATTACTTCTGTCTAATTATAGCTTATTTATCAATGTTAAAGATGAACCAGGTCAGCACTTCATTTGAAGAGCCACAAACATGATGAAGTGATTACAACACTACAATTCAGTTTGTTTAGCCTGTCACTTTGCCTATGGATTTACCAATGAAGAAGACATGAACATCATTGATAAATCAAAAATCATGATTGAAATACCTTAATTGATGTGTATTGTTCCTGCATTAAGTCATGCTTGAGATACCATTAATCCTTGTACGATAGTTCATTAAGTACTACATGAATGAATTCATGCTTTTTCATTCATGAATTCATGATAATTCATGTAGCTTTATTATAAAGTGTTACCGCAATTTTAATGTCAAATTGGTTGAGGTGGGGCTAATATACTGCTAGCCTGGGTAACATTTTCTGCAATGGTAAAGTACCTCAAAACTGTACTTAAGTGCAGTACTTTACTTTTACTTCAGTACATGTACTTAGTTACTTTCAACCTTCTATTTCAGCATCTTTTGTATTCTATTCAATGTTTCAAGATATTTTCGATGTGTGCTGTTCAGATAGTTCCTTCTTTTTCTTCTCCAACAACTAAGATGACATTTGTTACACATGGTACATTAATGAAACTCAAGTGTCACATTTTATCCCTCCATGCCTCCCTGCCTTAATCTTCTGTTATGTGGAATACATTCAAATGCAGTTTTCCCTGAATGCAACACAGGCAAAGTTTCAGCTTCAGTACAGTGTTATACTCCTAGGGGGCAAAATACATTCAGACCATTGAGTGTGAATGGAAAATAGTTTGGAGCACTGAGAAACTCTAACCACAGTGGGGTAGTGTTTCTCTTCATAAGAACTCGTCTACACCCACAACAGTGTTAAGAAAGAAAATATTATAAATAGTAATGTACACTTCCGGCTGAAATATCACGGTGTACATTTTAAATACTTGATTAGTGATTGTTGTCATGCTGGCTTAAAAGACCAAAACAAACTTTTACAATTAGATTTGTTTTTGTTAACATTATCACACACATATACCTTTCAGATATGTGTCTGAGTGAAAGTACTATGCTTAATTATTTTTTATTATTTAATGAATATGTAATTTAGTTGAAAGCATAATTCTTAAAAACAGGCAGAGTGCAAGAATTTGAAATAATACTGTAAATAGGTAATGTGGTCATTGTGGACCAAAATAACAAGTTCCTCTATTTCACAAAAATGACATAAATTACTAAATAAATATGAGGGGATAGTACTAAATTTCAAACCTCAGTGCCAACCATGCCAATAGACACAAACATGATTTTAGTCATAGTAATAATAATGCAAGAATTTACTGCTGATCCCTTTGGATGTTAACTGATTCAAAAAGGCAGACTGGAATATATCCACATGATAACCTCTGTGTGGGTTAATTTTATTAATTTATCACAATGTACAGTACTTCAGGCACTGCTACCTGGACTGAAGGTTGTCTACAACTTCACTCAAGTGGATAATTGATTTGTGTTTTGAACTTTTGCCTCATTTCTCACTCAACTGGATCACAATTATAATAATGCCGCTGCCCTGACTGAGATCCGCATGGCTCGGCGGGGCTCCGTGGCAGGCAGCCCGCGGGGCTCTGCGGCCGGCGCAAAGTCACTGTTTCTGGGTTACTGGACAACCAAATGCCGCTGCCCTGACTGAGCTCCGCGGTAGGCAGCCCGCGGGGCTCCGCAGCAGGCAGCCTGTGGGGCTCTGCGGCCAGCGCAAAGTCACTGTTTCTGGGTTACTGGACCGGCAGCGGCCCGCGGAGCTCTGTCAGGGCAGTGGCATTTGGTTGTCCAGCAACCCAGAAACAGTGACTTTGCGCTGGCCGCAGAGCCCTGCGGGCTGCCAATATCTCTGTGCCCGAATAGCAGTGCTTCGGCTGTAGCCTACTTCCACCCAATAAAGTCCCAAGTCAATATCTGCCTAGGAAATTGTCTAGTCTTAATCTGCATTGCTATTTTTACTTGTTGTGAATAGCAGGCCACAAGAAGTAATTAGGTTTTGTTTTTGTTGGGTCACTTATACTCACGATATGCTAACGGCAACAAAGGATTCCATTCATTACGCTAAGCTAAGCTAGCGGCGGCGGCGCCGGACTAAGACAATGCATGCACTGAGACAAAAATGCGTTTGCCCACCTATATAAATATAGACGGTGAATAACCCTATTTCAACAAATGGTGGCGTATTCCTTTAAAGTTCAGCATAATTAAATGGGCTGCCATCACAGGAGGTGAGCATAGACTGTAGGCTTCATTCAGCCCGCCTCAGCTCCATCCACACTTCAACTCTTTGCCCATGTTTTGATTAGCCGAAGCCAGGCACTGCCACGATGGCAATGGCTGGAGCCGTTGGGAAGCGCCCACTTTGAGCTTCATTTTGGCTCTTCAGAAACCTATGGGCAAAAATTCCATAATAACCTTTGAGCATATTGTAATTCAAGTGGTCTAACAGCCTAAAATCTAGACTCCTGCGCCTCCTCTTGGCTCTGTTTTCAGGTTTTAGAAAATCCAGTCCATGATTGGAGACTTTGGCCAATCACAGGTCATTTCAAAAAGAGGACATTCCTATTAGCTGTACTACAAATGCAGATGTGTGTGCACGTCCCATCTGATGGTGAAAGCCCAACTCAATGCCGAAAAATCTTGCAAAAAGTTGCAACACCTTGTATGCCACAGTGGGCTAATTTGACTGGCTATGAATGATGCCATACTGTAAACCACCCCACTGATAATGTATTGTTTGTAATCCAATCCCAGTTCCCATATATGCTGCAGCACAGCACAGCAGTTTATTCGTGGTGGGATGATATTCGGGTTGAAAAAAAGATGCGGAAGCAGGAGCAAGGTCACTGATAGAAATTAGGTATAAGAGGAGGAATTATTGTGATGTTCATGACAATGTAGAGGTGGTGGATAGATGTATACGTTTGTCTTCTCCACTGGCATTATGTACACATACAAGTATGTGTCTATAGTGGGCGAGTATTTTATATTAATGAATGTCTGTTACATTTAAGCCATTGACAAATGAGGTGATACAAAGCTAATTAAGCCTACACTAGCAGCTATATTATATTATAGATTATATTATAATGATGAATATTTAAAGAAACTTTAAAGTTTTTTTAAATAGTAAAGAAACCCCTCCCCCAGGCTAAAGTAGTCAACCTAGGGGAAAGACTGAATTCTGTATAAGGTTCTCCACATTCAATAGGTCAAGCTTAACTGGTTAGCTCTTTACAACAAGTGTATGGTGAGTTGACCCCTATTTGAATAAGACCCACACACAACACAAAACACATCTGGGAACAGCTCAGACCTTCCACAGTCAGCTGAACAGTTCAGCAGGAGCGGTTTAATGTCTTTTTGCTAAAAGGTCTTTGATGGTAGTGGTTTATTATTTTGCTTTCCTGTGTGTTGTGGGTTAAACAGACAAGGAGGCAATAGGTAACCCTAAAAACAAAAATATGCAATCCTCTTGAAGCAGGAAGTGTTTGTCCCTGCATTCTTCAACTAGTTTGTATTATTAGGGGTCCAAGCCCGAGGGGGCTGGGAACCGCTATTGTAATCGTAAGGATTATTATTATTTTTCCGGAGGTAAAGGTGGTTCTGCAGCCTACACCGTACAAACTTTCAGGGATGGTAGAGAGTTTGACGTGTATCTTGGAAAGGACCAGCGGGGAGCGCTATAAAACCAAAAATGGGTTTTGCCCTGTAACTCCCACACCGTACATTCAAAAACTTTATATCCATGCTTTCCCTGAATTCAGCTGAATCACGTGATAGGCCATGCCCATTTGCGCCTAAACTTTTATCGCAGTGAAATCGTGATTTATCGCAAACCTACTTTTTCAAACTCCTCCTAGGCCGTGTGACCAAATTGCATGAAACTTGGCACATAGCATCTCCAGATTGACTTGACCAAAATCTATCAAAAGAAATTTGCTATGTTAAAATATGCGCAAATTACCTACAAACAAAATGTTGTAGCTTGCTACCAAACACGAACTTTAGCATATCTCGGTCAAAGTAAATGTTATCAACGCGAAATGTGAGATTATTGTACGACATGCCACTCTGAGGATCTGTACCAAAAAAACAAAAGATTGGCGATTAGGGGGCACCATAATCAACGTAGATGGCTTTTTAGCCAATAACAATGCATTTAAATGGGAAATTTGCAATTGCAAATTCTCTGCCACAGTAAACGCTATCAACGCAAAACTTGGGATTATTGTTCGTCATGCCACTCTGAGGCACTTTAACAAATTGGGTGAAGATCAACCCTTAGGGGGCGCTATGATCAAGGAAGACGCGTTTTGGCCTATAATCTAATAAATGTAAATGGGATATTTGCAATTGCAATTTACTACAGACCATGCAGCGCCTTGCGATATTTCCTGCCGTTTGCCTCCCCTTTGGGTTCCACTTTGGCTTGGACCCAGTCATAACTGCTTGCAGTTCTAGTTTTGTTATTACATCCCCACTGACAGGGCATGTACGGAATGGATACCTGGATTACCCATGCATACCTAATGTGATCTCCACTGAACTCTGTACATTGTGAATCTCCCTTGTTAAGTATCCTAACAGTCAATTATCCACCTCATCAGATTAGTGAGGAAAACTACTGGTATTCAACTGTAGCATGAGAGGCGTTAAGTACTGTAGCTAAAAGCACTTGTGCTTTACATTCCATTCTGGGAACCTTTAAACTTTTGTTCCATTACAGGGAACACATAGGGAATGGGAAAATAGTGTACTTTTTATTCCACTCTATTTATTGAATTGTATTGCCTGTTACTCCCCAGATAAATATTTGACATAATAAACATATGATAAACAATAATAATTAAATTTGATGCATTGCCTGAATAAAGGAGACAGACATAGCAGTATGTGTTGTGGAATTTCCAGATTATGAACCCATGCTATGTAAATTGAGACAGTGGTACCCCAGGTCTCATCCAGGTCAATAACTAACATAACCTCATAACCTTTCCAGGCAGAGTAGTTGTTCAACTTTGTGCCTCCATAGATGACGGGAGATGTAGCAGCTGTATGATAGGACAGTGCTGCTCACCCTGCCAATGCTATAAAGAAAGTAAACACATAATACATTTACCTTAAAAGTTCAGCTAAACTTAACACTGCATGAGTTTAAATACATCTTCAGGAAGACAGGAATTTCAGAGAGTTTGGACGGCATGACACAAGAACACATCATGGTTCAACTGTACTGCTTGCTTAATTCTTTCCTCAATTGGGAAATTTATTAAATGCTCCTGTGTTTGTCATCAAAGTCTCCCGAACATTCTTCACATATGTGAAATGAGATGTGCTGCTCCTGAGTTTTTCCTTAACAGTATGGACCAGCGTAATGCTGCTTATTATGTTACCCTATCAACAATTTAACTCTTTTAACTTTGAAAGTTTAGTACATTTTTTCAATACTGTTATTTTAATCATATGAATGATTGCACTCTATTAATACTCATACTCATATGCTGCTTATGACATCATGTTAATATATTACATTATTTAAATATATTATTTATACTCTTTACTTTTTAAATTTGAAACTTGAATGTACTTAGTCAGTGGTGGAATGTAACTAAGTACATTTACTTAAATGCTGTACTTAACTACAAATTCGAAGTACTTGTACCTTACTTGAGTGTTTCCATTTTATGCAACTTTATACATGCTACTTTCTACTTCTACTCCACTATATTTTGAAAGCCAATATTTTACTTTTTACACCATTACATTTATTTTAAAGCATTAGTTACTAGTTATTTTGCAAAATATAAATCAACTAAAACAGATATTAACAGTATTGTAAATTAAATTATCCGGCAGTAAAGTTCCACCCTTACAAGCTTTGATACACATTAATGCATCGCTAATTATAATCCAGTAATATATTATTCTGAAATGAGCCGTTCTGCATTATAATGAGTAGGCTACTTTTGAACTTTTACTTACTAAGTAAGAGTTTGGATGCAGGAATTTCAATTGTAACAAAGTATTTTCCACTGTAGTATTTATGAATATCTGTATACTTCTTCCACCACTGTACTTAGTAACATTCCACCACTCATTTTGAAACATGGTAAACAAGTTGTTTTACAAGAAATGCACTGATAGCTACATTACCCATACTGGACCTCCATACTTGTGTAAACAGTTTTTACCTGACTTTTTTTTCCCTCGCTGGTGAGTGTTCAGCAGTTGGCAAACTCTGACGTTGTGGTGGTGCAGGTCTCAGCGTTGCACAGGCCGGGCCCAGTGCTGCAGGTTGTCCGGTAGGGTGCCTGCCGAGCTACAGTACAAGCATGCTGTAGATGTCAGGAGCAGAGGAGGGGAACGTGAGGAATGGCTGAAAACTGTCGGTGATTTTGTTAGGAAACAAACCATGAGTGTCCTGTGTGTTTAACTGAACATTTCACCGCCACCGAATCAGCCTGTTAGCGACGCATTAGCAGGCACCGCTCGTTTTGTTTTTTGGCTATTTAATGGGACAACGAAAACGCAAAAAACGCAAGGTAGGCTACCGCTCCTGTCGCCAGCCCTGCTACTTTATTTTCATGGACTAATACGACGCACAAGGGTGGTTGAGAAATGTTTAACAGCAAGGTAAAACACTCGTCTTCGAAGACGATGTTTGGTTTTTAACGCTTGCCAAACCGTTAACGTGGATATTTTTTGGTCGGGCTCGTTAATGTATGAAGTGCTCGGACGTTATATTTTGTTTTGAAAAGCGTCGGTTAGGCTTCATCTCTTCATGCCTCAACCGACCAACCACATGAGAAGTCGACGTCCGGAATAGATTAAACCACAAAGAAAGGCCCCCTTTTTATCGCTTTCACCTGAACCTACGAGGGAAACAATGCGTGTGGATTTGTTTTGGATGTGTTTGTGGTGTTTCCTTCGTCCTGGTGCCACCGGTCAAGGGCAGTCGACGGCCGTTTGTTCGCCCTCATGTAGCTGCGATGAAGATGGGGGTGCAGACTGCTCCGGGAGAGGGCTGACCACCGTCCCAACTGGGCTCAGAGCTTTCACCTACTACCTGTAAGTAGCTACTAACTTAACGTCCACAGTGAAATACAACCTCACAACATGTCTGTGCACTTATAAATGCCTCATCGTAAAGGCCTGAGTATGGGATATTGTTTTGTATACACCGCAAGTGATGTATACAAGTGCATTGTGGACATAAAACATCATGATGTAGGCTAAACTTTATACAAATGGCCCAACAGAGTAAAAATGTCCAAATGAAGATATTAGGAAGAGCCTAAGGGTTTCTAGTCATTATTTAATATGTCATCACTCTAACAGTTCAGTTAAACCAGTGGTTTCCAAACTTTTTCATGTCAAGACCCCTTGACTGACTCAAATTAGACAAAAGACCTCATTTAAAGATTTTGTCCCAGGGTCCCCCATTTGATAGGATTTTTGCTTTTATATGTTTTATTGCAGAAAGTATGAAATTTATGACCAAAAGTCCTACATTTTGTCATGGTGTTACTTATGGATGGAATTATAGTCAACATAATGATTCCCCTTTTTGCCAGAGACCCCCCTCTGGAACTCTCATAAGGAGCCCACTTTGGGAACCACTGAGTTCAACTAAACACAGTTAAAGCTTGACAACTTGTCACCAACTTTCAGTACAAACTAATCTTTTTCTGAAACATTAAATCAGCTCACAGTTTCTACTCATGCTGTACTAGACATGAGTAATGAAGGGCTGCAACTAATGATGATTAGCCTACATTATTATCAGTTATTCAATCAATTATTTTAGAGTTGAAACAATCAGCAGATTCATTCAATTTATCTGCGGCTATTTTGATAATCCAGCACTCTATATGTTTCCTCAAAGTGTTATTTTTTACCTGGTGTCCAGCAGCAGATTACATCTTTAGAGGTATTTTCGTGATCTTAAAGATATATACTTTTTGCCAGGAATGATACATTTTATTCAAATTTAAACATTGGTTTGGCCCCTGACAAACATTTTATTTTTTACAGACAAACAGAAAACGTTTTGGGATCACAAAAATACTCTTTAAAGACAACTTGCTGCTGAATAAGAGGTGAAAACAAAATGTCTGGATTTCCCCCCCCCTAAGGTTAGGGTAAGACATGCTATGTGACTGAACCACCAAGTAATGTACAGAGTGTAAGAGAGTAATGCTGTGTGGATTGTAGCCAGCGGTATGTTTAATCTAAAATAATTTAGGAGTCAAGATTGGGCCATTTTCGCATTCTCACCACAAGTCGGATTAAGAGTTTAACTATTGCTGCATGTAAGGGCACTATTTTTATTTTATTTTTTAAATAAAAGGTGGAGAAAAATGTATACCAGGTAGACTAAGTCATATTGTTGTGGGTGGTGCAGATACAGTTGATGATTGCCCCATGAAGAAACTCCTCAGTTTGTTTCACAACCTCTGGGTTAATCGTAAACTACAGTACCCACCTCAGCAACAGCATTCAAAACAGCAATTTATTGTGGCTTTTTGTACTGTGCACCCTCAAGAAGTTATGACTTTTAACTATACATAGGCCCTCGTCTATTTTAAATGTTATTTGGATAAGAAAATAACCTGTATTTTTTTTTTTTTTTTCTGTCACCTTGCCTGAAAATGTTAAGGTTCTTGTCTGGGGAAACCTCTGTGCTGTTTTACCACCTTTTGAGAATTGTGACCAAAGCCTCGCTACACCACAACCAATATTGTGCCACTGAAATCACCACTGTTAGGAAAGTGTTCGGTAAAGTAAGCAGAGGAAGTGGACTCGTATGCCAGGCTCTCAAGACATGTCGCACTAAGGCCTACTCCTTACAGCGGGAACTCTCAGCATACCTTTTCCTTATTATGGGCAGTCTGACATCTTAATCTCAAAATGAAGCATTGTTTTCACAAAGTGATATCATAGCTTTTACTCTGCTGGCCTATTTTTATTCTAAAATGGAAAACAATATGTTGTTTTCCAGATTGTGCTATCTTCTTGTCTCTGCTCTGCACATTGCTATCTAAATGCTCTGTGACAGAAGTAAACTGCCTCATATATTCGCTTCAACCTCTTAAAAGTATGTGAAAGGTTGCTTGTCCCTCTCTCTGTCCTACTCTCATTTGTTCTCCTGGTCTCTTGAACTTAAGTTGTCCTCTCCCACTCCCTCCGTCTTTTGTATGTGGAGCATTGGGGTTAGGGATCATGATGGATTAGTGAGACATATTGCAGCTGCAAGGGCTCCTTCTCTCAGGGCTAATGCACCCACCGTGGTCTGCTGATGTGTAAAGAAAAAAAAATCTCATGAGTGTTTTGTCAATACATTTGAACTGAACTTGCAGATATCATGTCAATAGAATCAGTTTGATGGCTTAGTCAAAAAAGAAATCTAGTCTAGTCAGTGCCAACAACATGAAGGAAGGTGTAAATATGAAGATACAAATACACACGCGTGATAGCAGGAACAGACAGATTTAACATAGTGGTTTGTAAGCGTAGCAATGTCCAAAGGTCAAGAAGTCCTCATTACAAGGACGAGTATTTTAGGCTAGGCTATTTCTATTCTATTGTTGCCTCTCTACTGTTGATTTGTGTCTTTGCTTTGGAAAAATATAAACTTATGGCAATAGAAGATCACAGATTATACAACAAATCATATGACAATGTTGGAGTGGACTCTTACCTACAGCCCACAGGGGCTTGAGATTTGGCATCCATAATGGAAACAGCCCTGTCACAGAAAAGCAGATGAGAGAAAAAAGGGAGGCCCCTCAGCCAGTAACAAAGCAAACACTCCTTTTGAAGGTATGTCGTTTACCTGCCACCGACTCTCTGCACAGGTTTTAAACTCTTGTGCATTTTAAGGGAGCAAGAGGGGGTTATTACAGCTTACATTTCAGTTGTGATTAGGTCCTTTCATAGCGTGAACAAGGTTGAGACTGAAAAAGAAGGGGTGGTGTCAGGGGTCTTGCACTCTGCTGGTGGAGCTTGCCGGCTTCACCATTGATGCCCTCAATCCATTTTTAACTGAATGATACTTTTGTTCTTGGTCAGCAGAGGTGAAAGGAGCCAGTCAGTGGTTCCCAATCCCAAACAGGATGACTTGTGGATGGGAGAATATTAATGCTCTCTCCAGCTCTGAATCCCCAAACCTGTCCTCCACTTAAACACCTATTCCCATCACATCCCCCCATCACACAGTTTCTAACTGCTAATGGTTGCTGGTTTTCTAAATATGTGCTCAGTATTCAAAAATAAAATGCTTCCCCAAGTTGAGTTTGGTAGAAGTTTTGTTAATATAGGTTTTTGACTAGAATGGTTTGTATAGTAAATGTGTTTAATGTTTAGTAGTATTAGCAAGGAAAATCTTAGGACATGTACTAAAAATGACTGAAGTAAAGACTGTAATGTCTAAGTGATAGAGGGTTCAAGGTAATATACAAGTTTTAAAAAGGATTGCCAGATGCTTGGAAGTTAGTTTAAAACATGGCAAATATGCTTTAAATGCAATGTCACGTGGAGAGCATATCGAGGACTTGTGGCCACAATTCGACAGGTTTTGGTAGTTGACCTTTATTCAGGTGGACTATGAAGAACTTAAAGTGTAGTAGCTCTAGACTGGAACAGAAGGAAGAGCTGCTAATTTTGCTTCCCACCATTCATCCATACAGTAACTGTGCTGAACCTTCTTCTTCGGGAAGTGAACATTTCTTTGCCTAAACGTAGACCTACTCTGTGTTTCTACATCTCTAAGTTTTCATTTCTGACTGTAAGACATTTAGTTTCAATTTCTTGATTAATCTTTTGATCTTCAAAACATCAGAAAATAGTGAAAAACATCCATCCCACATTGGAGAAGCTGCAGAAAAATAATTTTTGGCATTTCTTAATCGACTAATCGTCATAGCTCTAAAAAAATTAAAACTACTTTCATTTGTTAGAAAACCTATGCATTTCCTTTTTAAACATTATAAAAAGGGGCCTTAGCAACAAGGGCATAGCATCATGAGCGGCTGAGTGAAAGCGAAATAAAAAATAGGGTTTGCAGACTCTAGAGCTGCTCCTCACATCAGACCATCTGACTGACTGAGTGATCAATGGAGTGCCTGAGTCACCTTACTGTCCTTATGTCCATTACTAACAAACTGTGACAGAAATGTGAATGAGAACATGTGACAGATTGTCTCTATAAGTGCCATCGAATGTATCCATGAGTAGAGGGGCTTTTGTGTATTTTTTTCTGGGGTCCATTAAGATCATATAACAGGACACGTGAAACTGTGGTAAACCGTTAAGCCACCATCAGTATGTTGGTATTTAGTTATAGTGTAGTAGGTAATATATTTTTGTTGTATCTTTATATTGGTTTTACACACCTGAGTATCTGAACACTATTAGAAAATGCTGCTCAGTCATTTCCACAGACTGAGAAAAGACATGTACAGTACTGTATGTTTCACTTTCCCTTTCATTTCTCCTGTTAAACTTTTTCATGTCTTATTGTTTCACAGCAGTGAATTACATTATATGCTTTTTTTTACTCCAATTGAGAGAAAATTACTTTAAATGTCAAAGTGAAAACAAATCTCTACCAATTGATCTGAATTAAGTACAAATCTAAAATAAATAAAATATTGATTGCATAAGTTTTCTTGAACATTTTTACATGATGGTGTTACAAATAGGGCTGTGATGGTATAGATTCTTTCTTACCGGGGTGAAGAACAAACGTATCACTAGGGCTGCTCGATTATGGGGAAAAAAAATATAATCCCGATTATTTTGGTCAATATTGAAATCACGATAATTTAACACGATTTCTCGTTGACTTCTGGAAAGATGTTGCAATTATTGAATTTAAAAAACAGTGGAAAAACTTAAATCAACAGTTAAAAAAACAACTGAAATTTGCCTATTTAAACTTTATTTTTTCATTCAGAACACAAGAAAATACTTTCTTTTGTGATCATTGGGAGCCGAAATCATAATCACGATTACATTTTGATTAATTGCACAGCCCTACCTATCACTGCGATATGGCGGTTAACCCCTTTTTACGAGAGTAGCGTAAGTTAGAGCGAGAATGGCAGGTGCGTTGAGTGAGTGATGTCAGTGCCTGTGTGGTCGCGCAAGAAGAGCGAGCGGGGATAGTAGCGTATGAGTGCGGCTGTGAGGAAAAAGAGATAGCAAAGATGATGTAAAGTCAGTTAAAGTAAACCATAAAACAACAAGCTTCTCAAGACACAGTAGCTTCATATGTTGTCAATACTGCCGGTAAAGGGTGTTACCCCCGAAAAAGCATCAGCTTCAACTTTACGACACATGTTGCAGCACAGTGATCCATTTCAGCTAAAGCTGAGCAGACAGAGAGCAGAGAGGGCGTTCTATGCAGTCCGCTAAGTTGTTGCAATATAAGCTGCTCTGTTTTAGGCTACAAAAACGTGCAGGCTAATAATTAACCGTGCTGTTTTTCTGGGGTTAAGCTATAAGCAGAAGGCAACTCCGCTAGCTGCTAGGCTAATGCATGCAGTGTAAAGTGCAATGGTAAAACACTGCAGCACTATGCTGTCCACTTTAACTGAGAATGGAGAAATGACATTACCTTTCCTACCATGTATTATATTAAAAAGTACACAAGCCTAGAAATAATTCATAACAAAAGGAGTCCAAACCCGTTCTTACTCCACATAAAATTCTACATTACATCACTTTCAGCAAGCTTCACGGAGGGCAAAATAGCATCACTGATCTTTTTTTTTTTTTTTTTTTTACAGAATATTCAAACACAACTAAATACTAATTCCGTCAGCACGTTAGCATGTCGTTCACTACCGTTTGTAACCGACAACACAATCTTCGTTTGGATAACCCACTCGATTGTCCTGCTCTTACAGATGTGAACTAGCCACAGACAGTTGCCTTGTTCATGGACTCATGGCAGTGCGTCGCAGCAGAATGAATATAGGGGAAACGCGCAGGGTTCCCGTTTGGTCTGGCAGCCTGCAAGGCCTGTGCAATTATAGGGGAAACACTGGTGTTAGATGGATGAATAACAGTGTTTTGGTTTCCACCCAACATTATATTTTCCATTATGGTTGAAATGTTGGATATTAGTTTTATCAGACTTTGTTCAAAACATGTGCCTTTTTCTGTTTGTTTTGTCCACTCTGCCACAAAGGCTTGATTTGCGTGCTGCATTGATTGTTGTCCTTTTGGTGAAACCTCCCACAGGAGGCAATGAGCTCTAGTTATGTCACTGTCAGTGTCTTGCTTCTTGGCAGTTAGTAGTTTGGTCAGGTGACAAGCTTTAGTAAGAGTCTGGTGCTGTGGACAGTTACTATATGCAGTCTTTGTGTGTACAATATAAATGAATTGGCCACCGGTCGGGACCATCAGTTTATTGTCTGCAGATACGTCTGGTTGTAGGAAGTGTCAGAGATGTAACCGATCAACACGTGTTGCTGCCCGGTCGGGCAATTGAGAAAAAGATTCTACTTTCCCAAAGTCAATTTTTACCGGCACCTATACAAATTGTTTTTTATTAGTGGTTATTAAATAACGACAACAAATCAAGCAAATTGTTATGTGATCTTAATTTACAATTTATAAACGCACTGTATGTCCATTCAGCTTTTCTGATCTCACACATAGCTAATTCCAGATACATTTTGCAATATGCATCTCAGATCACATTTTCACTGACTATGACCACTACTACTTTCATTACTAAACATTGTGCCAAAATATGAAGTGGGCTTATTTGCCTGCTAACCACTTCTAAGAAAAATCCAGCACATAGATGGCACCTTAGAATAACGTAAAGTGAAACGGGTGATTTAATGTCACCGCTCATTTTACATACATACAGACCGCAGGGTTCGCTAACGTTAGCTTCTTGTTTCATCTGGGGTCTGATAAACAGTAACTTGACTAAATTCAGCCCATAGCCCTATTTTCCAAGCTACTGTAGCTGTCATATTTCACGGAGCTTGCGTGAGCGCGGTTTTAATGGTAAATCAGCCTTTCGTCGCTGTTTTTCACTCTGCCTGAGGAGAAAATGCTGTTGTTTATTTGGTTGTCATGACATCCTGTCACTGTTCCAGTTGCTCATCCTCAAAGGGGAGAGAGCAGATGACTGTTCTTGAGTTCGGTGGAGCAGCCACTTTCCCAAACGGGCAAGTGGGTTGTTATATGTACTTAGCCAACGTGGCGTTTTGCTTGTCCCAGGCCATCGGGCAACCCTTATTGATGAACCTTGATATGTAGTATTTCTATGTTAACTAACATAGAAATTGTACTTTTAAAAGGTTTGTATTTTGACTTTTAGAGTATGTTCATACTTCACCTTAGCAGCCATATTTTGTTTTTCTCAAAGCATGTCTGCTACCTTTTTCAGATCCTCTTCTTCCTCTGGTCAAATGAAGCCAAAATGGCACATGGGATATACATTAACTGATACCTGTTTGTAGAAGCGTTTAGGCTTGTCACCATTTATCACAGCTGCATTTTTAGTGTCCCCTTCAATCTATCTTAGCAGGGACAGGCCAGGGCCTTGATGAGCAAAGCAGCCAGACACAGGAGGAGGGAGGAAGTGTGATAAAGTCATGCAGGCCTCCCGTACTCCCCAGCACTGCATGTGGTTCAGACCAGTCAACAGTCTACGGAAGATTTCGTCAAACAGTTTAAAATGTGGTTAGGGATGTATCCATCTGACCACCAGTGGTGGCAGATGTGCAGCAGTGGTTGCAGAACACCACCAGAGATGTTGTCTCGGTAGGAAAGAATGATAAGGAGTGGGTGGATGTTGATGGAAGTTTTGTTGTAGCTGCACAGTCTGTATGGTAATTGGATAACCAGGTTAGTGGAGATGGGACACAGGTCGCAGGGATGATTAGGGTTCTGTCAGGGCCCACCTTTTAAGGTGTGTGTGTGTGTGGGGGTGGAGGGTGGTTTGGACTGCAGAGGAAGGGCAATATGATCCTTGTAGGATTCAGGGGCCCACACACAAGGTCCTAGGGAGATCTGGCAGTGAAATTTAAGATGGGCAGTTGGAGAGTGAAAGGGGGGCAGGGGGTTGCTTCATTCGTGAATCCCGGATGTTTTTTCAGTCTTGATATGTGCCATCTCTTTACATATGGCGTTGAGGGGGGGCTTTCTTTGAAGCAGGTTACAGGGCCTCCTAATCAAGATGCAGAGCTGAGTTTGCTATCACTGTATAGGTATCTTCAGCCCAAGACAGCATTTTGTCCCCTCTTTACCTGTGACAGTCCCTTACTTTGACACATTTCCACTAACATAAACTTAACAGTTTTTTTTAACAGAGTTTTTTAAATTATCATTATGAAGATGTAGACCCATATACTCATATTTGCTTAGGTGTGGAAGAAAATCAAGTCCTGTGTGCATATTTTTCATGCTGCTACATGCCTATCTTTACTTGAAGTTGGTTTGAAAATGAAGATCCCTGGGGCTAAGGAGAAGGGCTTTTTCAAGGCTATTTTCTTTGGTTGAGGTTACACTCATGCAGGCATAGTCAAAAGCCTTAAAAGTGCCATAAGGGATGGGTGGCACAACTACCCTATTGCTTGTAGTTTACAAATACAGTCTCAGGCCTCAAACACAGATGATTTTGAGAATTGTTAAAATCACAGAAAATGTTATGTAAGTAAAATTTTATTTATATAACAATTTTCAAAACTAAGGTTAAAAGGGCTTCACCGTAACAAAAGGCGAGGCAGTAAAAATAATTTAATTGACAAAATGGTTAAAGAATTAAGAACAAAATCGGGGCAAGGAGGCATCAATAAAATATATCTTTTGAGAAGAAAGTGGAAGTGAACAATAGTGATCTGTTATTGGAAACAGCTTGAAAACTATAGAAGTTTTATTTTTTATTTTTTTAAATGTATAAGAAAGGTTAAAAACTGATTTTAAAGTTATCAATGAACTAACATTTTTTTATTTTATTTATTTCCACAGTGACCTGAGCATGAACAACATCACTGAGCTTCCAGCATTTGTATTCAAGAACTTCCCCTATCTGGAAGAACTGTGAGTACATGCCTCGTTTTTCTCTTGGTAATGATGTATTTACTCTGAACAATGTTGACATGAGGGCTTATGATATGCACCTGGGTATTTGAGTTTGCGTTGCAAAACACACAGTATAGGTGCACAACATGCCCTTCTTCTCAGCTGGAGAAGATAAGCGCAGCATTACGTGAGGTTACGAATCACTCAACCATTCATGAGTTGAACAAGGGCGGTTATAAAAGGTGCAGTAGAGCTCAATTAAAAAGATGAGGTGAGACAACATGTATTGAAGCTACAATCATGTGACATCCTGTGTGGATTTTTGCTTTTAAGGGATTATCAGGGTGGCAACAGCACATCTGTGCTCTGGGGCTTTGTTGAGTGGCGTACATCTAATCTCAGTGGGTGTTTGTTATTTCTTTACTCTTTAAACACTCCACTGTCTGGCTCGGTGCTGCTGGAAGTCAGAGATAAAATCTGTCTACCTGATATCAGGTAACATGCAGCCCTGAGAAAGCAAAATGACCAGTGAGTGAACAAATCCAAGCGGTTCCAGCTCCACTTGGCCTTTTGCGGGCATGGGTTTTTTCATCCCTCGTGCGTCTTTCAGCCGGCCGAGTCTTCACCCTCGTCTTTTCCATACACCACTCCAATCTGCTTTGTTGAAAGGCAATTTACTTTTCATCGCATTGTGTGGAGGAATGCAAGGCAGGAAGGAAGAGGGCAAAACAATGGTTTCCATGGCAACAAGGGTGAAAAAACCAGGCAGTTTCCCTACAACTTCTTTCTCATAGGTCATCATGATGGATGGACTATCGTCAGGGTGTCATTGATTGACATATAACCTTAGTTCATGTGTGTTTTTGTTTAACCTTCTTTCTGAGAACAAATCTGCAGGCTTGCCTCAGTGAACTTTGGTCAAAGACTTTTTTTTTTCACTTCAGGGCTGCAGCAGTGTCAGTGAACCAGAGCATGGGCCCTGAGGGCAAAGACAGGGAGAGAAAGAGTTGACAGAGGAAGAGATCAGGGAGAGAAGAGAGAGCAGGACATCCTCATACAGGACAGGAGCGCAGACAAGATAGGAATATTCTCTCCTTCATAGTCATGCAATCTCCGCTTTCTTTCTTTCTTGCCAAAGGCATCACAAAGCTCAGCAGACGTGATGACCGGTATTCTCTGTCTCCTTAGCATTTTGTTTATAGTCTTGGAATCACCTGTGACCGATAGGCTCTCTATATGTCTTCAGTGAATTGTGGTTATGACATCTGGGTCAGTCTGTTGTCAATAAGGTTGCATTTTGTTGACAGAATAATTAAAAGTGTAGTTGTTATTTTAATAATGTTCTTTTACTTTTGGTTAAGTAACAGTGTATTCTCCTATTTTTCATGTTTTGTAAAACACATGGTATTGCATCCATTTTGTGATGTGTGCTGTGTTCTTGCTGAGTGATAAGCCATAAAATCCATATCGGTATACTTTATCCTAGGGCTGGACAATTAATCGAAACCAAAATTCAGCCTCAAAGCTTCGTTTAATTAATGTTACCAACGTTGTATCACTCACTTTGTTTCTGCACGGATGATTATTACTGTTGCACACCGGGCTGAAGCTGCTGGCGACACATGCCATGAAGACTGATTACAAAATGAAGAAAGAGCGTAAATAGTAAGGGGCTAAGAGAAGAGACAGGCTGGAGAAAACGACATAAAGCGTCCAACGTCAATGCTTCAGCATCTCAACAGAAAACATGGAGTCTAACTTAATCATCCATTCCACGAAGTGGACCCAACAAAAGTAAATCACAGAGTCGTATGGACGATGTAACTACACCAACACAACAACTACCAAAGACAAGAAAATACGTAGTGGTGACCACAATTTGATCTAAAGAGCCGGAAAAACAGCTGATTGTTGCGCACCATTTTCTCTCACTCTCTCTCTTCATGGAGAAACCGCTGATCAACGATCTACTAGCAGCTGTGTAGCATGTAATCAAATATATAAATGAAAATAGGTTAAGTATAACTAATATTTAAATATAGGCCTATATACAAATCAGTCTCAGGTTGAAACTTGTAGTTCTGAAAGTTAAGTTGCACAACTTAAGGTAATGTTTATGTAGGTTTAATGTATGCCTTAGTTTGAGGTTGTTATTGCATTTCAGAAAATGTTTTCTTTAAAAACACTGTAATATGGCACTTAAATGCACTTAATATGTTTAGTTTTTTGAGAGATGATAATGTAGGCAATAAAAATGTTGCTTTTTCCGAAAATTAAACCAAACTATTGTATATTATTGCTCTTCAATAAAACAAAATTATTTCTTATCCAATTAATCGATGGAATAATTGGTAGAATACTCGATTACTAAAATAATGAATAGCTGCAGCCCTACCTCTAACCAACGTAATTTTCCCATGTTGGTTATTTTGTTTTTTTTAATCCTGTTAATACTTTCCCTACTGTGTGTGTGTGTGTGTGTGTGTGTGTGTGTGTGTGTGTGTGTTCCTGTACTTTCCTCTTAAAAACATACTACCGCGTGTGTAGTCACGGGACATCGCCCCATCCAATCTGCGGCATGGAACCACCATGGAGGAGAATTCAAACGCAGAGTCAACTGAGCAACAGGAGCAGGTTGTACCAAAGAGAAACGCAGTGCCCGTCGTTAGGACACATTATCGCTTCAAGACAACACCGAAGTAGTAAGTTTACCGGTAAAAGGTGACTGTGAGCCGGTTACCGGTCACCGTGAGGTCCCGGTCGTTTCAGTTATCTTTACCGTTAAGTTCAGCCGACAAAACGTCCCAGTCATGCGGCGACGACAGTTACATTTAGACACCAAAACAACCAGGAAAATTACAAACACCTGTTTCCTGCGTAAAAGTCTGGTTAACCTTTCCGGGACATGCACTCTGCTTCCCTGGTTGAAAGTCTTTTTTTTTACTTTTGACATGGCAGAATTTGTGAAGAGATGCTGTTTATTTTGTACTTTTTTAGGAAACTTGCCTTTTCTAATCAAACTAAAATTTAACTTTTTTCACAAGACCTCTTAATTATGATGTGAGCCCTAACTTATCCTTTTATCTTGATAACAATAATGTAACAATACCAGAGATGTGGCCTTGAGACTTGGTGACTTGGACTTGAGTCAACTCTTGTCACCGTTTTGATGACTTGCGACTTGACAAAAAATAAATGACTTGACACTCAACTTGAGGCATGATGACTCAAATAACTTGCGTGTATTCATAAGTTTGAATGTTAGCTGTAAAATATGAAATAATATAATTTAATGTAACAGTTGTTGGAAAAGTCTCATGTCACTGTTTTGGTGTGGAGTGGATGGGGCAAGGAGAGTGTGCTTTACATGTAATCAAGACCCACAGCCTGCTGCTCTGAAGCCTGGCATCACCACACAGCCAGTGTACGGTACTGTCTTCCATGACTTCAACTGAGACTCCCAGACAACAAGCATGTTTATTTAGTCTGTTTCTCTCTGCTGTTGTTGTGTTGTCACATAGAACCGGTCTGGTTAAATTCAATTATATTATAATTTAATGTTGTCATTTTTCTATTCTATTTGTCTATCAAGTATGCCATGCAGCCTCAGCAGCGGCAGCGCAAACTGTGAATCATGATTGGATGACTTAAAAAGCTGCCCGGTATGTGATTGTCATGGTTGGATGACTGGCTGCCAGTCAAACCCCTTGCTATGGCAACAGGTAACATCAAAGA
Organism: Perca fluviatilis; assembly: GCF_010015445.1. NCBI lineage: Eukaryota > Metazoa > Chordata > Actinopteri > Perciformes > Percidae > Perca > Perca fluviatilis. Next base: position 23,232,697 of record NC_053114.1, read on the forward strand.
CGCCTGATGAAGCCTCTTTAGTCGGACCAGGCCACCACAATGGCTGTGTCTGTGCCACGAGTAATCACTTCTGGATTTGAAAGTAATAATTTGTTTTTGCTTTGATTAAATTAATTTCACTGAATATCAATAATTATAATACAGATTAAATTCATTGTCATACTTGTTGTACTAGTTATAAAAACTAGCCAATCATTTTATTAGATGGGCTGCTAATACCTTTTCTCTTTATAAATACAGGATACTACAGGTAAGAGTGCTGTATCTTGGTGTAAAAAAGTGACTTGATTTGGGACATCACTTGACTAAGGACTTGACTTGACATACGTGCATTTAAGTTTTTGACTTGTCTTTACTTCCAGCAGTCAACTCCCCTCACATCCACAGCGGCTATATTTTACACATGCGGCAGGCGTTAATAAGCCAGCTAAGCTGCATTGTTTTGACTTGACCTGAATGCTCTGCTGTGAAGCTAGCGCTAATGGGATCTCAGTTTTACTGTCCAGAGTCAGGCTGTACCAGACTCTGCCAGTGACCTTGCTGCCTGGGGAGCGGCGGCGCAGTGAGGAGCTGCTGCTGTTGGGTGCGGAGCTCTCAGCCTCCCGCTGGAACTCCGACTGCTGTTTGTCCGTGGCGGGCTGCATAGCCGTCTGATGGCATCACTATTAAATTGAGACCGTATTAATAACTGGTGTTAAAACATCTTCTTAAACAGTAGCCCAATTCCGTGATGTGGTACAGTTGGTTTTCACACCTGATGCGAACTTTTCAAGTGGACTTGGGCATGGATCAACTAACTGTGCCTGGGTACGGTACACAATGTTCATACTAATCAAACAAACTGGACTTTGGGGTCAAGTGTATAGTCGGATCCGCACCCAGGTCCCGGATGCGTAAGCCCCCTTAGTGCATTATATTCCATTATGGAAATGATTTCACCCCAGACCCCGCACTTCATGTGTGTCCCCTCCGAAAGGCCTGTTCTAAAACAGGAAAAACCCTGGTATGTGTATGCTTGGATTTGAAAGTTGGGTTCTTGCTGCCTCTCCCTAACTGTGACATATTAGGCATAATAAACTTTGAGATCTGTTTCATACATTGACCTGTCGTACGAGATAGAGATTTATTCCTCTGCAGTGGCAGTTAACATAACACATTGGCCTGCAACACAATAATGTTAACATAATAATAAACAGCAGGGTTAAGCTATGTACTTACACTCCCCCACAGTAACACGCTGTAAAGCCTCTCGTAGTAGAGCCGCTAGCTTAGCTTTAGCACAGGTACCCTCACAGTAACCCTTGTCAAAGGACCCTAAATGGGCTTCTAGTGATTGTCTGCTTTCCAGCAAAAAAAAACGAGAGAATTTGTCTTAGAAATTTATAACACTTGTTGTTGGGAATAAAACACAGCTGCTGATTTGATCCAAAATTAACCAAGAATACAGAAGAAAATTGATTTGAAATGCCGATTGTAAAATGTGTTTTTTTTCAACAGCATAATGCTCAGCTTGTGCCTCGGTTACCTTGTGATTGGATGTTTCCTGCTGATATGCACCTTGGAGGTCGTAGTTAACTTCTACCCTGAAGGTTTTTATGAACACAGACTTAGTACCTTTTTTAAGTCAAAGAACAAGATACTTTAATATCTAAAAATGTTGTTAATCTTTTTTATTGACGAGTCAACCAGGAAAGGGTCATGCTGTTCCAAGCCTTAGGAGTGCTCCAACTTTGTGTCACATTGTCTGTGGGAAAATTAATACAACTATTACTTCTTGAACCAGAGGCGCCTGAAATAGCTCCTCTCACTTCACAACTCTGTTAAAATTACATGATTATTGGAAATTGTGATATAAACATCATTGCCATTGTGAACATAGGACATTAAGTCACAGGCTTATTATCACAGCTACCTATACCAACAATTGTACAACAAGGTGTGTACTGTGCATGTGGGAGCATGTTGCAGGGGATGGCTGCTTGTTTGGGTTTTGCCACAGTAGTTTCCCAAATAGAAAGTTAAATTGCATTGTTTAAGCAGAATTTGAAGCCCAAATGCTTTTTTTATTTTTTGGTGGTTAAATCATGTTTGTTGCCCTTTACTGTCTGAGTGCATAGCAGGGCTCTTGGTGAATTTGCTATTGACAAAGGTAGACCTGTGGGAGTGGTGTTGCACAAGAAGAGGATTTAGCCTTTCCTCAACGAGATTTAGCACATTCTTCTTTCCTCGTCGAAGCCTGGGGGGGCATGTACTGAATTTGCTGAAAGATGCAAGAGGAGGAGAAGCTCTTTGTTGTGAAACCTGAAGGATATCTGAATGATTTGTCAAACCATGTTTGCATGTGGTAGTTAGCGGCTTGTGACAGTGATTGCAGGTTCTGGGTTGTGTGAGTTCTAAAGGAATTGTCATATTGACATTAGCCACATAGGTCACTGTATGTTGAAAAAAAATCTAGAAGAATGACTAAACAGCTACGGACAAGATTTGTGTCATATTGAATTTGTATGCATCCATCTGCATGTGACAACTTGTACTACATAACTATAACTGCAGGTCGTAGTCATGAATGGTCTTGGAATTAAAATCTTAAATTTTTTTATTCAACCTGTCACAAGACATCCTCTTAACAAATTGTGGTTCAATAGAAACACATTGATTGGCTGATTTAGCGGTATTGTCAGTTGTGGAATGCAGCTTTGGAAGTTATTTATTGGGGTTGTCTCGAAGCCAAGTCAAGCTGAATTGACAGCCTTTTTATAAAGCCAGTGAGCTTTCACATCCTAATATTCTGGTGGAGGCTCTCGTATAAGACATGTTGTTTTTCATATATCACATTCAACATCTTCTAAATGAATGTGCAAATAGGAATAAAAATTAGAGATGAGCTGATACCAGTATCGGTATCGGCTCTGATACTGCCTAAAACACTGGTATCGGTATCGGGAAGTACTGGAGTTAATGCACCGATCCGATACCACGTAATAAAGCCCTAAAGAAAATCTACGTTAAAGTAGTTTAGTTTATTTATGTTCTTTTTCCGTTATAACTGACTGTCAAACTGCATAATAAAAGAAAGTTCTGTGGCATTCATTGTTGGTTTTTGTTCATGTTTCACAAAGAGTTTAACATGAGTCAGACTGATAACAAAATAGAAATCATATCACATCCATACAGGGATAGTAGTATATAGTTGTTAAAACATAATCAAATATATGACACACTGGTATCGGATCAGATCAAATCAGATCAGAATCAGTATCGCGAAGCAAAAAAATGGTATCGGGCCATCTCTAAGAAAAATACAGTAAAAACTATATATCAACAATTTTTTCAGTTTTCAGCCAAGTAAGCCATTTTTTCATTCTGTTTTTCAGTTGTTTTCTCACATGCTCTCCTGTTAAGCTAATGCAACCTTTCAATTTAAAAATACAGAAAGATTTTATTCAACTTCTTCAAACGGGCTTGTCATCCTTGCATGTTTAGTTAGTCTGTTTCTCTCTGCTGTTGTTGTTTTCACATAGAACCGGTCTGGTTAAGGTTAACTTAACTGACGTTCTAGAGGTCCGCTAGAACAAGTGCTAAAGTTAGCTAATGTCCGCTATTGGAGCTGACCAACAATGGCAGAGAGAAACAGACTTTACTTTCAGTTTGCATGCTCCAGGTGACTTTGGGAAAGCTGTTGAGATATAATGTTACGGTAAAGCCAGAGGCTGACCGTGGTCAAGCCATCGTGCACGGCAATGGAGAGCTTGGCAGTGTTTCTGTGCTGGTGGGCGTTCTTTTCCAGCAATTACTGGCGGCAGACTAGAACACTTGTAAGCGTATAATGCCTCCGTCAGCTCAGGAAGAATTGCATCCCCCGGTACCTATGGTACTGTAGAAAAACGAGTATCGTCACGTTTTCAGAATTTTGGTACTGAAGTACCCTGTCTCGGAACAGGTAATTCACTCAATACTTCATCTCATGAGAGACTCACAGCTATTCATACTTGTCAACTCATAGCTTTGCTACAAAATGCCTTACAGTGGACTAATTCAGTTAAATGTATGGCAAACAAACAAAAGAGCAGTTTTGAGTCTTTATGAAGGGTATGTGGTCTTCAAACGCAGTCATCCTTGATTCTCAGGCTCACACCCAGCAGCTCTTGTTGCAGGGAATTCAGCCTGCTCCGACTCACGTTGCAGAGTGATAAATCTGTTGCTAATCTCTCAGGTCAGATAGTATACTTGGGCTGTGTGTCCCAGTCCACTTGTCCCATGCTTATTTACACCCCTATTTCCGATACACTTCCTGTTCTCATCAGGAAAGGGAGGTGTCCACCTCAGTCTCATGTAATTCATGCAGGGACTGAAGAAGCTGCCCACTGAAAAAGGTTACAAGGCAAAGACTGTTACAAGGCTACACTGCTTGCATTGACCTCAGAGGGGTGAATCAGTTTTTCACTCACTCTATAGGGAGCACTGAATAGTAATGGTTGTGAGGCTTGGAAAGGGAGCTAAGGAGGGGATATCCAGGAACAGCTCTAATCTCCTGTGGGTGACAGACGAAGTGACAACAGGACATGGCACAGACACATGTCTTTGATACCCCAGGCCCCATGTTCAGCTTCAGGGCTGGAACCTAATCTACTGAGGTGCTGGATGTGGAGACGTTCTTTAAACACTATGCATTGCTCTAGTCAGAAATAAAATGTACTCAGTGGTTTTGTCACAGTGTGTTCTTTTTATGCAGAAATGTCTCCTGTTGCTTTAAAACGTTTGAGACATTTCCAAAATATAAGCGTGACTTTTTCTCTCACCACAGGCGACTTGCGGGGAATGACCTGTCATTCATCCACCCTGAAGCCTTGTCTGGACTGCATCAGCTCAAAGTCCTGTAAGCATGCACCCTCCCTGTCACCACCACCGCCGTCAACACACACAAACAGACACTCTTATGGCTGTGACGGTGTGAAGTTTTCCACACACTGGGGGAGAGAGTAAATATTGCAGTTTGTGGTAACATTGTGGTGCTGTCAGTTATTGCCACCCTAAACATAGTCATACCATTTACATCCACTTGGAATAGACTAAATGCCCTTTTCCATCCCTTTCCCAACAGTATCTGTAGCTGTGAAAACACTTAACAGAGCATTGCATACAGGCCCTGTGTAAAAATTAGTTCTGCATAATTTAAGTCGGGCAGCACACCCTAGTGTGCTTGCACAGACTCGAACACATTGTGCGTCACACAAAGCACTGCCCTGTTAATTCTGCAACGGGCCAAGAGTTCAAAGTCCTGTTGATCTACAGGTGAGGTCTTGGATACATGACTGAAAACACAAACACATGGAGGTATTGTATATGCTTATCATATCAAGTGATTTATTCACATTGTTGCTTGCAATTACACAAGTAAAAACAAACTGAAGTATTTTGACTACATGCAGCTCAAACAAACCCCATTCACATCAGATTTGGGTCAGTTTTGACAAATACTGCAACTATATAAGCATACATAATTTTACATTATCTTAATAAACCAAATACTTAAAGTCTAAATAAAGTGATCGTTTTATACCTTTATTGGTGTTAAAAGTTTCTTCATTAGCTTGGCAGCAGTTTGTAAGAGAATTCTCCGATAGTCTGGAGTTGTCTGTATTTTTTTTTTTTTCATTTGCAAACACAACGATCTGGAAAACACCATGAAGCCATTGTATCTTTCAAAGGGAATAACTGTAACCAGTGTGAATCCATATAAACAACAGGACAAAACTCACTTAGAAACTTAGCACAGCAAAGAATTTATCCGTGGATACATATTGTTTTAAATTCATGGTGCAAGAAAATGTGTTGTGGGTTGAAATCATAATATTTTTTGCCATTTTGTCTTCAGTATGCTCCAGAATAATCAGCTGAAGACTGTGCCCAGTGCAGCCCTGAAGAACCTTCACTCTTTGCAGTCTCTGTAAGTCATCTCACCCCCACACACACACACACACACACATGCGTACATGCACACATAAACACATGTAGGGTATTGTCTGCTCAAAGAACCTATAGAGTTTCAAGTAGACCTTTCCGTCCTGCATTTATTGTATTATGGAAACACTCACTGCTATTACTGTGAGTTTTCAGTGCTGTAATTATTTCTCAATGTTATCATACTGGTAAATTTATTTTGTTTTTAATAATGTAGTTTCAATTGGTTGTAAACTGCCAAACATGGCAGAAGAGCTTGGCTTTGGACGGAACAATGTCTCTTTTGAATTGCTGATGTAACATCAACATGATCAAAAGGTGGTGGTGGTGCTGCTGCTGCTGCTACAAAAATCAGTAATTCATGTTTATTTGTAAGAAATCACTCTGACAATCTCAAGCCATTATGTCATACCAGCCCTGTTAGGGAGTTTTATGTTTTCTCTAGATGTTGCACTTAATGGGAAATTTATTTTGTCCTGAATTCCTGGACAGGAAGATACGCTGCAGTCATCAGTGCTGTTGTCAGGGAAAGCACTGCAGTGTATAACAGCTTACTATCCAAAGTGGAATTCATAGTGTTTGTGCCAACCTAACAACCACATTTTCGACAGTTACTCACAAAGATAATATAAAACGCAACAGGAGTACTGCAGAACAGTTTATCTACTAATGTATGTAAAGATCTAAACGTTGTGGTGCTGAAGATTTGCTAAACAAATGTATGCAAAAATAGGTATATAGGCAACAATGGAGTTTAGTTTAAGCTCACTGGCCACTGATTTCTCACTGTGAACGAATAGATGCACTAACAGTTTGTGTAGAATAAAAATCAGTACTGTCAGTTGTTGAACTTCTTATATCAAGGATGAGGGTGTTCTTGTCCAGACTAAAATATCTAAACAACTACTGAATGGATTGCCATGAAACTCTGTATAGACATTCATGGTCTCCAGACGATGGATCCCAATGACTTTGCTGATCCCCTGACTTTTCCTATACCATCACCATGCAGTTCACATTTTTGGTTTGTGATTGCCATTAAATTAGCATGATAACACGTTAAACTAAGATTGTGAACATGGTAAACATTATACCTCTTGAACCTTAGCATGTTAGCATTGTCATTGTGAGGATGCTAGTATTAGCATAAACTTAAACTACCGCTGTGCCAGAGTACAATGTCACATTGCTGCTAGTATGGCTGTAAACTTTTAGTCTGGTTAAAAAATGTGCTGACTTTCTGACAAATATGCTTGAAAATCACACTTTAAAATTACACTTTAAAATCAGGTATTTTTTGCACCAAAAACAGAAATAACATGCATTTCTGCCACATTTTTTGAATTAAAGTTCACACTCGAAATACCAAGTTGCATTGTGTTACAGTTACAGTTTGTCATACTTCACAGACCAGACTGTACAGACCAAATTCACACTGCCGTTCACCAAGGTAGTTTTATATGTGACTGCAGCCATCACTTACAGTATTGAAAATGTTCCACTACTGTAAGATGGCAAAATTATGAAAGTTAAAGTGCTCATATGTTTCATTTTCAGGTTCATAATTGTATTTAGAGGTTGTACCAGAATAGATTTATGTGGTTTAATTTTCAGAAAACACCATATACAGTATTTGTTGAACTGCAGCTCCTCTTTTCACCATGTGTGTTGAGATCTCTGTTTAGCTACAGAGTGAGACTCTGTAGCTCACTTCTGTACCATTTTTGTTGGGAGTCTAACATGCGCATTAAGTACTGCTAGCTAATCAGTTACAGAGTATGAGGGAGTGCCATGCTAGCAGCTAGGCGAGCATTATAACATGTGTTACAAAGTGACACACGTTCGTCACGGAAGTAAAGGCTGGACTACAATAGAGCTGTTTGGAGCAGTTTGTGAACAGTGTTTTTTCTGGAAGTCCCTTTGGGGTGGACTTTGGGCTTTTTCACTTTGTAAACCTATAACATGCACAAAAAGATATATAGCACAATAAAGGAAAGGGGAAAAGCCAAAAAGCATAATATGAGCACTTTAAGACTTTATTGATTATCGACTGTTGAAATACCAACTATTTACTTGAGACATTTACTTGAGTAAGTCAGTCTTATTCAGCAGATCTGTCTCTTCTTATGTTGGATTGTTGAGTTTTCCAAGAACTTGTGTTTTTCCATGTCTTTACTCAGCCCCCTCACAATTTCCTGCTCCACTCGCCCTCAGTCTTCAGCATTGTTTTTCTGTAACTACTTAATGACATTATAATTGTGCATGGCTCTATTTTTGCCACTTCCAGGGACTAATGGAGGAATATACCCAGCTGGAGAACGTGCTGAAAGTCCAGCTTTCAGCTATTATCACCCCTCTATAACCCTCCCCTTGTCCCTTGCTTCCCCTCTTCTTTTTTCTCCCACTCTTCTTTCTTTTTAACAGATGCCTTTTTTCTGTGAGGGTTTTAAGGTCTGTAGCTGAAGTAATATGCTTTGACAGAGCCAGGACTTGGTTTGTACAAAGTCTTAGAGAGCTAAATGTCAATCAAGACTGTTTTTCTTCCAGCCTAGACACTTGAGGAATTTTGAGGGAGGACGAGACACTTAGTGAGGGAGGTTAGCAGGAGAAAACAGGATGGTGATGGTGAAAAGAACACTTGTGCATTCATAATACTGCTTGAATAAAAAAACAAATTTTCTTTTTTACCACCAAACTCATGGCTCCTGATACGAATTTCAACTGTTTGTAGTGTCACTGCTCTGTAGTAGAATATAGTCAATGGGGAACAGTCAAATATTAGATTCTGTAAATATTCACATCATGAAACTTGAGAATATTGCTCTATTTTATTACGTACAGTTTGTTCGGAAATTTCAAGTTAATTTATCAGATTTACCTTTTCAGCTTCTGCTCCTCTGCATTGAGAGGAACTGTTTTAGGTGCAAGCACTCGGGTGCCTACTTTTGGAGGTATACAGGTTGTGGCTTATTGGGTAGAGTAAACATGAGTTGTCTGGTCAATACAGTTCAAGTGTGGTCAAAATGTTACTGGTTAAGTTGGAGATTCAGATTTTACTCACAAAATATCACAATTAAAATATGATGCATTATTATTCATTACAACTATCCAGTGTTAAATTAGATTTGAAAACTCTACTTTGAACAGACGTAAATTTAAGTACATTGTGCTGACATATTGCCTCTCTTTTCACTTGAAGTAAACATTTGAATGCAGGACTTGTACTGTTCTCACACAAACACACAGGGTCCTCGCTTTATAGTTAGATGACCATGACCTAGAAACGTGACACTAAAATTAGAGGAAGTTTTGAGTTAAAAAAAATCTTGTAATATGATAAATGTGAATTTTTCTTTGTTGTTGCTTTCTTTGCTTTATAGCAATGTCATATGCCTGAGCCAGTGTCAATATCATATTCATTAAATTAAGCAATGCTTTTTCCTTGATTCTCTGTTCTGCAGTCGCCTGGATGCGAATCACATTACCACAGTTCCAGACGACAGTTTTGAAGACCTTCAGCAGCTGCGTCACCTCTGGTTGGATGACAACAACCTGACTGAGGTCCCCGTCGGTTCTCTGAGACACCAGGCCAACCTTCAGGCTCTGACGCTGGCGCTTAACCGCATCTCGTACATACCCGACAACGCCTTCGCAAACCTCACCAGTCTAGTTGTGCTGTAAGTTATATTAAGCTATTCTAATTGTGGTTTAGAATTAAAATTTGCACAGTAGTGTTAAAGTACAAATATTTTCTGAAGAGAAAAGGTCCGGAGTACTCGGAAGTTCAAACAAATAATGAAGGTGCTCTTTGGAAGGGATCACAAAAGTTCAAAAAGGATAAAGGTCCAAGGCACTCTTCAGGCAAAAAGTAAAAAATCCTTTCTATTAGATTAGGCTATTTCATGATGAAATTACTAGTACGTGTTAAAATAAAGCTGAGTAACATCCCACACGTAGCGGCACAAACAGCCTTTTTCAGATATTAGTGTGTGTATATGTATGTATGTATGTATGTATATATATATATTTTTTTTTTTTTCTGTTTTACTAATGTTATTGGCCAGTCGGGGCTTTGCCACAGAATGCAGGGTGGATACAAAGGACCATAGGCGTCAAACTATTCAGTGCATTCAGCTGTATTTTGTGTACTTTACATCACTAATAAAAAAAAAAGAAATAAAAAAATACATAGAATGTGACAATTGTAAATGGATAATTAGCTCGATCGTGAAACCGTCACTGGATTAATTACTTAAAAAAATAGTTGATACTTTTACATACTAACCTTTTGGTGGCACGTTATTTAAAAGCCACAGTATTTAAGTAATAAACAGTTTCAGAGTCATTAAAGTGAACTCACCTAGGACAGCCAGGAGAACTTTGCATACAGTCTTCATTGACCTATACACTGAAGAACTCAGCAGGAACAACCTGCTGGTGTACTTTTTTTTTTAAAACCTTACTTAACCAGGCACACTGACTGAGAACATTCTTTTGTTGACTAAAATGACCTGAGGGAATAGCTGAAGAAGTCATTGGGTGTTAAGTAGATCAGGATATTTCTCAAGTTGAGAGCCAACACATGCAAAGTCTACAGTGAATATACAGTACAGAAATGGTTTCATGTCTCTTTAGTTTCTGAGCCTTGCTGTGTAATAAGTGGATGGACAGTTTTTTAAGTTAACGTTTTAACTTTTTTTTTTTTGGGAGGGGGGGGGGATTTTCCAATTAACTAACTTGAAAATCTATTCCCTACCTGACCATGTAGATTACCATCCAGTTAGTAAAATATGGCTGTGCTACTAGTGCTCTGCTCTAAATCATACAAAAAAGGTGCAATTCTTATTTAGTTTTTCATGCACTATATGCATTATTCTGTTACCACCAATCAATGCAAAGTACCTTTCCTTGTTTCCTGCTCTAGCTCTGAATGTATCCTCTGAGCGACTGCAAATCAAATTCGAAAACACAAACATACTGTAGTATTTCTTTTTTCTTTTCCACAGCTTACAGTTAATAAGTAAAAAAAATGGGTTGCTACTTATGCCCTGCAGTGTTTTTCCATGCACTTTTGGCAGTGAAATATGTCATTGGGATTTGAATTTGAATGTTAATGACAATTTAAAAAAAAAAAAAAAAAAAAAAAAAAGTAGCTTGACTATGAGCAGATTTTGTTGTTTTATGCATGGGAGGGAAATGCTAAAACCGTCTTTCAGAGGAACTTGCAAATATGTGATGATTACGAATCTGAGGGATTGTTCCAAACGGTTATACATTCACACAAACACACACACAAGCACACACACACAGACTCACGTTGAGTGGTATTGCTGCAGGGTTAGTATAAACACGTCAGGATAAACAGGAAGAAAAGACCTGGAATCTATTAGGCAAGGGAAGCCTATTGCATACACACAAACAGTATGGACACCTGATTCACAAATCGCACTGGAATAAAACCCATGATGAATGTGGAAGATTATTTGAAATCTGTCATGGTATAAAAGAAATCTCACAGATATGTGTAAAACTGCTTTTGCTTTTCCAGACATCTTCATAACAACAGAATTAAGGAGATTGGAGACAGTTGTTATTCTGGACTTCTGAACCTGGAGACACTGTAAGTGCACAGCAATCATAGTCATACAGTTGTGTTTGTGTGTTGTGTGTGTGTGTGTGTGTGTGTGTGTGTGTGTGTGTGTGTGTGTGTGTGTGTGTGTGTGTGTGTGTGTGTGTGTGTGTGTGTGTGTGTGTGTGTGTGTGTGTGTGTGTGTGTGTGTGTGTGTGTGTGTGTGTGTGCGCGCGCGGCTCCCCCACCCACCACTGCTCCGGTCCTCTAGACATCATTGTGTCCACTTCCTCCTTTAATTGCTCTAGGATAAATAGAGCAAAGTACATGATGCTTATCAAATCTGCCCTCCCACTGTTCACTTCCTCCTGCCACACAGCTATGAAAAATCTTTTAGTGGCAGCCTTACCTAATGGCAAACAGCTACTGTACAACACACAGGCCTTTACAGGACACTAGTTTGCATGTCCTCATACTTTTTTTTTTTTTTTTTTTTTGGTCTAAATCCCAAACTCATTCATTTAAAGTCAAGTATCTGCTGATCCAGTGTTTACATTTTCCTACATAATAACACAACACAGTGGGCTCTTAGCCACTAGTAGGCCTATATTAAAATTTTAGTTCAGTTCTGCAGTCCTGCAGTGCAGTGTCTTCCAATGGTGTTTTATTGCCTATAGTGTTCTGTTGTTTTTTCTATAATATCTGTGGAGAGATGAGGTTGAGCTGCTGTGACAGTTTGGGCAGACTGTGCATGAATGAAATACTGGAGTTCAAATGCAGTTTTACACCAACAGCAGCCCTTTAGAGACATGCACCATGTTTCTTTAACTCAAATCTGGTTAAAACCTATTTAGTCATATGCTATCAGTGTGGATACTGTATAATTAGCTCTTTATTTGCTTGTGTTGCTTCATGTTGTGCTAAAACAATAATCATTAATTTGTTAGTTGATCGACAGAAAATGTATTAACATTTTTAGTAATAGATGATCATTTAAGTCATTTATTAAGCATTTTGCCTCTTCCGGTTTCTCAAATGTCAGGATTTGCTGCTTTTTTTTCTTGTTTCCTAACCTTGGTAATTGATTACCTTTTAGTGTTACAACAAGCAAGCAGTGTGAAAAGAAAAAAATCCACACATTTAGTGTTAATGAAAATAATCATAAACTGCAGCACTAGCTCCGTGGTCCAGTTGCTTGCAACATAGTATGTTAACAGTGCAATGGGATGTTTTTTACAGTAGGCTCAGATTCCCATTAAACAATGGACCAGTAATCCGTTATTAGGATTATGTATTTATGGTGAGTATTTGTACTGGTCAGTATTTCATTGCATATTGCTGCTTAAAGAGTAAACCATTCAGCACCATTAGAAAGTCATATATTTTGTTATTAAGATTAATAAATTCTAGTAATCCTAGTTATTAATAATTAGTGCATGACTTGGTGCTGACAACAGTCACACAGGGAACCAGATAATTGAACACTCCTATTAGCAATGTCTAGACCTTTTTGTTTGAATGTCCCATTAATTAGTTGGCTTTAGAGGGAGGGATTTGTTAGGTCAAAATGCATGAAAACAGCGCTGACTTCCTGCGTCTCTCTCTGTGTCTCATCCTAGAGATCTTAACTTCAACAACCTGATGATTTTTCCGAAAGCCATAGAGGCCCTGCCCAAACTCAAGGAACTGTGAGTATATCGTCCTGTTTCTTTTCTGTGAGGGGAAACATTTTGTACTAACACTAAAGTCAGGGACCGGTTAACTCATCAGAGCGTGAAGGGGACTTTTTAATGTCTTTTCAGTGTTTATGTGGTTCAAAAGAGACAAATATCTGAAAAAGTAGCTTTGAAATAAATACGAGAAAAACTAGAGCACAATTGCAAAGTAGCGAAACAGTTGAAACCTGCCCTCATTTTTCGTGACTCTCTGTGAATTGTAAAAATTACAAATCTTATGTGGTTTAAAAGTTTCTATTTACATACAGATACATCAGGAGAAAAAAACGATAAACATTCTATTTATTATATGTTTAAACCATTACTTATTTAAGCTCTTATCTATTGGGTATAATGATCAAATATAAATAAATGAGCTGACATTTTTTGTAACCTGTTTCAACATTGGTGCTTTTATTTTGAAGGCTACAAAAAGCACAATTCTTACTTCATGGTCTTCCTGAGGAGCACATTCATTATTTAATAGATTAAAGATGATTTAAATAAATTGACAGACCTTGATTTCTGTAGCAGAGATTGAAAGTTAATGGACACATCCAGTTTGTGCTTGGTGGGTTGAACTGTGTACTGTTTGCCTTTTGCATCATTACTTTTGGTGTTTTTATTTTGCATACGTCAACTTACTTATTAAGTCATGGTTTCATATTGAACAAAGTGTCTTCACACTGTCTCCGTGATGTTCTTCCCACAGCGGGTTTCACAGCAACGATATTGCTTCCATACCTGAAGGGGCCTTCCATAACAACCCACTGCTGCGAACCATGTAAGGTCAAACTCACTGACACTAGCACACTAATAACTCACATTTGTACAAATGCTACTATGCCCAGTGTACAGCAATGCCTTCTGATAAGCACACATACAGCATTAGGCTTCAGTAGATGGATGTCCAGAAGATGGTGCCATTCTCGCATAGTAAATGATTTTGATTTGAACTCTTCCCCCCTCTGCTCTTTCTGCCCTCCCAGACATCTTTATGACAACCCTCTGTCCTTCGTGGGCGCTTCAGCTTTTCAGAATCTGTCTGACCTGCACTCCCTGTAAGTCACGCTGTCAGGCATGACTCCTGACAAATCATTGTTAACAAGTTTTGTTTGAACTTTGTATCTTGTTTCATTAATTCTGACTCGTGCTTTGAAGTTCCTTACTTGTGATTTTACCATTCGTCATTGTGTGTGTTTCAGGATGCTGCGTGGGGCCAGCATGATGCAGGACTTCCCCATCCTTACATGGACTAATAGCCTTGAGAGTCTGTGAGTGAACTTGCAGCATCTGTTCCTGCTTGTGCATTTGTGTATCTCAGGAGTGACTGATTAGTTTTTTATTTTTTTTTATTTCCAGGACCCTGTCGGGAACCAAGATATCATCCATCCCCATTAATCTGTGTGAGGACCTCAAGTTGCTTCGGACGCTGTAAGAGACTTTTCCTTTCCTGTCACCTGCAGCAGTGCTTAAAATATATATCTACTACAGGCACCTGAGTAGCTCACCTGGTAGAGTGCGTGCCCACATATAAAGGTTCACTCCTCGACGCAGTGGCCGCGGGTTCCACTCTGACCTGTGGCACTTTGCTGCATGTCTTTCCCTCTCACTCTCTTACTGGGACAGTAGAAATTGTCCCAGTAAAGCTTGATGGGTAAACTATGGATTTAACACTGGTACAGAAAGTTTCAGAGACCAATTATATCTTACAGAGTGGAACATGACTTACCATCCAACCTTTTATCTTCATTGTAAATTGTCCCAGTTGTCTAATTGTTGAGGTGGTTTGTTTTCCTCCATCAGAGACCTGTCCTACAATGAGATCAAGGAGCTACCATCCTTCCAGGGCTGCGTCCGGCTGCAGGAGATGTGAGTGTTGAACATGTAGCAGTCAGTGCACAAATCATTTCAGACAAGGATGGTTAAAAGACAGATTCTATCATAAACTTTAAAGTAGGGATGCACCGAATATTCGGCCACCGAAAATTTTCGGCCGAAAATGGGCCAAAAGGGCATTTTCGGTTTTCGGCCGAAATACCTTTATCACCGAAACAATACGGCCGAAAATGTTGTGATGACGCAAACAGAAAACGCGACCTGCACGTGTGTCAGTACCCGATCCGTTCCACCTGCAAAGCGTCTCCTAGGCAAAGAGGTTGAGACGGACCACGGAGTGAAAACAATGAAAAGTACGCTCTTAGAGTCTGTCAGCACACGTTTCAGTGAGATCTGTTCGGATCCGCTGCACTTCATCGCGACTGTACTTGATCCGTTATAAAGACCATTACTTGGATGCGGAAATAAAGCAAGGCCGCACGAGAAATGATCCAGGCCGCAATGGATGCGGAGAACCCGCGTGGAGACGGAGACCGAGCGCAAAAAAGACTTGTCTCGCTGCACCAGATGAGGGGCATGCACCCTCGTTGTCTGATATGTTCAGTGAAATCCTGCAAGAAAGTGCCTCAATTAATAATAATAATAATAACAATAGGTAAGCTATTCTGTTCTTAGGCTACTGTATACTGTATGTGACTATCAGATTGTAGCCATATTTCTGCTAGATATTTTTTTAATTAAACTTTAATATTAATTTATACAATTGCAATGCCTTGATTTTAGTAAAGTTAGTACACAGTCATAGCCATAAATGCAATGGTACTAATAATTGGCTTAATTTCTTTCGGTGTTTCGGTTTCGGTTTTCGGTCTTGGTTTCCTCTTTTTTCGGTTTTCGGTTTCGGCCAAGAATTTTCATTTCGGTGCATCACTACTTTAAAGATTATATTGTAAAACCAAACAACTACGGTAATAAAGGTAATCATTTGCCTGTTTATAATCCGTTAAATTCTTGTTTTCAATCTACAGAAGTTTTCAGCACAACCATATTCAACAAATTGACAGGGGCACTTTCCAAGGTCTCTCTGCTCTCCGTTTACTGTAAGTCCACTCAGTCACACACTCCTTAACATAAATAGTCACACAAGCTGGATGCTGTAAAAACAAATGTTTTATGGCTGTGATTTTACAGAGACCTGAGTAGAAATGCAATCCGAGTTATCCACAGAGATGCTTTCCTCTCCCTCACTGCGCTCACCAACCTGTGAGTATGATGTGTAATATTATTTTACCATTTCCCATCATAATGAGTACAGAGGATAATCTTTTCCTTTTTTGCAGAGATTTGAGTATGAACTCTCTCACTGTGATTCCAACAACTGGACTAAGCGCGCTCAGTCAGTTGAAACTCTCGGGGAACCCGCAGATGAAAAATGTGCTGACTGCGAAAAACCTGCCCAAACTCAGGTGAGGAAGAACTTCTGTTATCTAAAGTGTTGCGTGTTTGGTGCTGACTATGTAATTGCAACGTCCACCCGTTCGATTACTGAGAACCTTTTTATTGCATGTGATTCCCCATCTTTCTCTCGCCTCGTTTTCTGTCTGCTCTCTACTGTCACTCTCTAATACAGGCACATGTCCCCAAAAATATTTCAAAACACTGTGATTTGTTGCAAAAAGAAAAATCAAGTTATATTGAAATAAAAATATTCAGCAAAATAGGCATTTTATTTATGTTGTAAACTGTGGAAAATGTACAAGGGTTAGCTTCAAGATTGGAATAAATCCCTGACATCGCAGTTTTCGAAAGAAAGATCACATTATTACAGGATGTAGCCCATACACAGATATGGCCAATTTTTACAGACTGATTTCTGGCCGTCAAAATTGAGCTATATTGGGAAGGCTCTGCATAGCAACATCAGGCCTCTGTGGTGTTGAGGAAGTCAGGATTTTCTGAAGAAGGTACCGGTACTGATGTATTCAGTCAGTGTAATTAACCCATTTTTAACCATTTAGTTTCCACACCTTTTTGTTTTCAATGGGTAGTGAGAAAGGGAACACATTGTTGCGTTTTATAAATATACAGATTTGTATATGTATTTTTTGATTGTATCTTATCGTTACACCTCCGTAATTGCCATACAGTATACATAAATATAAATTTCCCCAAGGAAAGTAAAGTATTTCTTCTTCTAACTATATTTTTCACATGGAAATACTTTTCTCATGATGTGAGTGTGCAGTGTTCTGCATCTAAAACAAACTTGCTGTAACACAAATATGGCAGGCACTCTGAGTCCAAAATGTTGATGTAGAAAACACAGCATACATGCTGTGCTGCACAAACTTGAACCAAGCAGTTGAGTTGTTGCTAATCAGTACAGCAGATGAACTGGAAACCCTCACCAGCTATCTTTGTAAACAATATAATTTTGACTAATCCTGTAGTGAACAAAAGGTCTACAGAAGATAATAATATTCTATTCTATCTGTTTTACTGTCTTTCTCTGTCTGTTGTGATTATATGTTTGTGGCAGACTGACTGAAAAACAGAAACAAACTCCACCCCTTCTCTTACGTTTAATGAGAAAGCCAGCTGAAGTTTAGACACGCTATGGAAACATCCAAATGTTATTTTTGAAAAAAAATCATGAGCCAAATATTTGCAGACAAACACGTTATTTATGCTTTTCCCAATAAGGTATTAAGAGCCAGCACCATCTGTATTATCAACACTGGACCTCCGCAAGATGCTCACAGCCTTTCTAAATGACCAATGTTTGTTTGTAGGTCCATCTCCCTCCCTTATGCCTACCAGTGCTGTGCATTCGTTGGCTGTGACTCAATTACAAGTTCTTCCGAGGAATATGACATAAAGAAATCTACAGGTGGGAATGCTGCAGTCAGAGCCTTATCTTTGGAACAGTTGATGTTGATGTTAGCTAAACTTTTGGGGGGAGTTTATTGACATAAAAGCAACTAAAAATATCAACAGTGTTTCACATGAGCATACTAACAGCATTAATTCTTGCCAGACCACCAGTTATCAGATGTAAATGTTAGACGTATAATATTTTGGCCTTTTTCTTTTACCCACTCTGGCATTTACCTGCTTCAGATATACGTCTATAATTAGTTTTCAAAAAGTAACCGTACATAAATAACTGTATACAGAACATGAATTTCAGGTTATGGAAGATGTAATAATTAAATAACTATTGTTGATTGTTGTATAGCAGAAACAAGAATTTAGAAAGTCACACAAATGCACTTGTTAACATACTTCCTGCTGTATGCACCTGACTCTTTTTTTTTTTTTTTTTTTTGGCCAGGCTGCTATCTTGAAACAAGGTTGTCTTTTTTTTCACATTTGCATTTCTTACATGACATTTTTTATTTTAGGCGGGGAGGATGTGGAAAGAATCTCAATGATTATGCATTGCTCTCCTTCACCAGGTAAGCATTAAACAGCTTTTTAATGTCTTTCGTTATGGGTCCGTGTTGAAGAGATTTAAAATAATCTAAAAATCCAAATGAACTGTTAACTTTTGAGCAACCACATTGTTTCTGTCTTCAGGAGCCTTCAAGCCTTGTGAGCACTTGCTGGGTAACTGGATGATTCGTCTGACAGTCTGGTTCATCTGCCTGGTGTCGCTGGTCTTTAACAGCCTGGTGCTGGTGGCCACCTTCTCCCCAACACACCGAGCCGCAGGCCATTCCCACTCTCTCACTCCGTCTCTCTCCCCAGCCCGGCTGCTGATGGGGCTGCTGGCCCTGGCCAACCTGCTCACAGGCCTGTACGTCGGCGTGCTGACCGTGCTCGACGTTGCCACCTGGGGCTCGTTTGCCGAGTTTGGTGTGTGGTGGGAGATGGGGCCTGGCTGTCAGGTCACAGGAACTCTGGCCGTCTTCTCGTCCGAGTGGGCGGTCTTGTTACTCTCGCTGGCAGCCGTGGAGCGCAGCGTGGCCGTGCGGACAATTCTCGGCAAGGTAATGATGTCACCCAGAAGGAACGGCGGCAGCCATCGCAGATGTTGGAGAGGAGATCGACGCTTCAGCCTTGCAGCAGGACTACTGGGGCTGCTGGCTGCTGCTGGAGCCTGCCTGCCTCTCCTAACCTCCAGTGACCAGTCCGCCTCTCCTCTCTGCCTGCCCTCCGCTGGCGGAGAGGGTCCAGCTCTGAGTGTTACAGTCGTTCTGGTGCTGCTCAACGCGCTGGCTTACCTGTTCACTGCAGCTGTGTACACCCAGCTGTACTGCCACCTGGGCAGGGTGGAGCTGGCCGACCCAGAGCAGACAGGCGCCCTGCGACACGTTGCCTGGCTCATCTTCACCAACTGCATCTTCTTCTGCCCCGTGGCAGCTTTCTCCTTCACCCCTCTCTTGACTGGCTCTACAGTAGGCGGCCCAGAGATTGCCAAGTCCGTCACCCTCATTTTCTTCCCGCTGCCTGCGTGCCTGAACCCAGTGCTGTATGTGTTCTTCAGCCCGGCCTTCAGGGAGGACTGGCTGAGACTACGCGGCCGCGGAGGAATGACCAGGGAGGTGAAGGCTGGCGCTGAAAGTCACGGAGATGATGGTGGCGGAGGGTCGGAGCTCACAGACGGCGGCTCCTCCACCCACCTGGGCTTTGACTGTGGGGTGTACTCACAGCTTTGTGGAGAGACGGTTGTATGCGAGCAGTGCGAGGCTGCGCTGCATGCCAGAACCTGCTCTTCTCCCTCGTCCTCCACGGTCTGTAGACACTTGGTGAAGTCTCACAGCTGTCCCACCCTCCTGGCGGGAGCTGCAGTGTGCCAGCGCGCTGAGGGGTTTTGGGCAGACAACGGCACACCCTCTGCTCAGTCTGAGTACGCAGACGAGGGAGACTCATTTGTGTCAGACAGTTCAGACCAGGTTCAGGCCTGTGGCAGAGCCTGCTTCTGTCAGAGCAGAGGCCTTCCTCTGGTACACTACTCATACAACATACCTCGAGTCAAGGACTAAGGACGCGTCAGAGCTCCAGTACGTCTGAGGGCACAGATCTCTCTGTCATGTGAATTTAGATCCTACAAGAATATATAAACATTTTTATATCTCAAATAACAAAATGTGCCAATTAAAACACTATTCAGCAAGCACTTATGTTTGTAATTACTGTGTAAACAGAGATGCAACCAGTCATTTAAAGGGAACTTGGTATGCTTCATGAACTTAGAGACCATTTCTACGTGAGCTGAACTGAGCACATCATGTTACAAACTAGTCGACAAAGGATCTCGCAAAGGAAAGTCTTGCCGCCAGTGCCTGCCTCTTGCTTTCGATTGGATCTCCTGATGTTGCGAGCCTCAATGTTTGTGTCAAAGGTTTTGCGATTTATCTGTTTTACCTGTACTTATAAGCTTTTTCAATTTTAATGGCTACACATCTTGTCAATTTTTAAAGCTTCTCCACAGCAACTGTTGATTTTATACTTTGATTTTTTTTGTTTTGTTTTTACATAAATGTAGCAAATGTAATAATCATCGTAGACTTTTCTGTGTGAATGTAACTTTTCAGGTGGTCTTCACCTACCAGAGCGGGATAATGTAACGTCAGCAATAACTTCTGCCATGCCTGCCTGTGATCGTAATCAGTGTGAGAATGGTATAAGTAAATGCCAGTCTATAATAAACACGTCTTTGCTCTAAGTTACTAAGACTAAGAATGTGATAAACGTAGCAGATATCACTGTTATAGCAACAGCTATGCTTGGTGGTGGTTATTTATTGTTTGAGCAGCAGGACGGTGAAGACAATTTCAGGTGGCCTTTGAATGATGAATATACAATATACCCCAAGCATTTACCAAAACTACAGGACTTCTCTGTTTAATTCTTCACCAAAAAATAGTACACACATACAGGTTTGGGTCATTATGGTCATTAGTCTGAAAGATAATTCCAGTTATTTAAAAAAAATCTGGGCCTTATTTTCTGACTTGTTTGCTATCATGCTGTTTGATTTGGATCAAACTTTTTTCTTGACTGCTGAGCTACACATTGTATTTGCCGTTGGGTAAAGAGACACATCAAACCCAACAAACATTGCCTTTTCAGTACAGTAACGCTTAAATAAGACCTGCTTTTATTTGATGTTCAGATTTCTGGCTGACAAAACAATAACTGTTGACTGTTGAATACAGTGTTTCCTGTAAATAAAACCTGCCCAACATTGATCAAATGAATAATTTAACATTTTGGGAAATACTGTTATTTGCTGTCTTGTTGACAGTTGGATGAGAAGATTAATACCACTCATCACATATCTGTATGCTAATGTTTAGGCTATAGCCAGCAGCTGGATAGCTTAGTTTAGCATAACAACTGAAAGCGGAGGGAAACAGCAGGCCTGTTTTAATTTTTTCAAAAACTGAAGGATTAAACAAGCGAGCTTTAGATGCTCTGGTATGTAACCTTTGGACAGAGTAGGGCTAGCTGTTTCCCTCTGTTTTCAGACTTTATGCTAAGCTAAGCTAACCTGCTGCTGGTTTTAGCTTCTTATTTAGCGTACATATATGAGAGTGGTATCACTTTTAAAATGTAAATCTCGGCACGAAAGAACATTTCCAAAAATGTCACTAAAGGAAAAAGTTAACTTTGGTTTTATTTGGTGAACAACAAGCAACAAACAGGAAATCTCCAAAATTCAACTATTAATCACACAAGTTGAACTTATGAGAAGAGTGATAGCTGACGTACATTTCTGCTTGATTAAAAATGTATCATTAAGCATAATTTGGCTTGTGAGCGACAAGTTAAACACATTAATACCGTCCAAGTTAAACACATGAATGTAATCCCACTCTTCCACTTCTTCCAACATGATGTGAACACAGCACAAGACTGGCAGCCAGCTGAGTCAACAAGAAAGTATGCAGTGCCAAAAAGTATAAAATGGACCATTATATTTGAAATATGGGTAATTATTATTCAACAACAGATATTTAAAGAAGTATCTGCATTGTGGATCTTCACTTTTCTGCTCTACAGTGCATTAATTGGCAACATTTTGACCACAATAAATGGGCACGATGGTATAAAAGTATGAAAATAAGGCCTATCTTTAAACTAATTCACTTCCTCCAGTGTCTTTCCAATCCAGTTGCATTGTACACACTTACTGTATGTTCATTTCAGTCTGTATTATTGTACAGGTCCTCAAAAGAGCAATTTTATATAGTAAAGTATTTTAATGTAGATGTCTTTTTACCCTGAGAGCTGACCTGAGACTGCGTGTGACGAGGGATTGACTGATGTTTGGTGTGTTGGAGCATGACTGTACACATTAAAGGTGGATACACCCTCAGAGCGTGTATCCACAAGTGTATGTCATGTGAGCGCTCAGGAATTTAGGCAATGTAGGGAAACATTTTCTCCCACCAACAAGACTTTCTTGTGTCCTTATAATGCACCATTTCATTTTAATCTCTGAATTTTATTTTCTGTTTTCCATGTAGTCATTTGTCTCGACCGGGTATGTAAATTCTTGCACCAACCAAAATGTCCGTTGATTGTTTGAGATGTCCCATCTGGTGAAAATGTACAAATATTTTAGTAGGTTGGTTATTGTTTTTTTTTTTTTTTTGTCTGTAAATTATTTGAAAAGAAAACTAGTAATCAAGAATGGGATGCTAACTAAGGAAGCTACCTCCTCGACTGCAGTGGCTACCAGCAGTGCTTTGTAAAAGAAAAGTCTGTTTTCATCTGTTGTGATTCTATTTGTTTGCATTCTTAGCTTTATTTTGACATGTGGTTGTACACCATCATTTTAGATAGGTGCAAATTGTGGGAGGAATCTATGTACTGTATACTGTGATTATTTTTTTTAAACCTATCTATAAACTATGAAATTATTTGTTTTATCTTTTATAGATACAAACTTGCAAAATAATACAGATTATAAAAAGAATCTCACTTAATTTCAGTTCAAATTAAAATCTTGTTTGTAGTTTTTCATGTGCGATCTCCCCAAGTTGTTTTATTTTGTTCAAGTAGATACAAAAATTCTATAAATCGTGAATGAATAAAATTGGAAGAACACAACCATTTTTATTTACCTTGGTGTTAAAATTAAAACACTACAGCGACCGTTATCTTTATCAAATATGTTATGTGAAATTTTTGTACATTCTTATTTGTTTAAAACTTCTTTCTGGCAATTCTGCCACTTTTAAGTCGCTGCACAGATGATTCCTGGGATTGGAGATAATATAGAAAAAAATATGTTTATTGCAGTATGGCATAGAAAGGTCAAATCACCTGAAAATGAAAATATTGACATTTTTTACTGCCAGCAGAGTTCCCCATTGGACTCTGACCAATCAAAAGTGAGGACTTATCGTTCTACTTACCAAACCTTTGTTACATACTCCAAACTGAGTACCGTCAAATAGTCCGATCACTTAAGAGAAATTATGTAAACTTAGTTGGCAGTAAAGATAAAGTGTCTAATTTCTGCTCAGAAAAATGTCCCAAAAATCAGTTTTTAGCAGCTAGGCAGTCCATCACTTTGGTCTAGACTGAAATATCTCAACAACTATTGGATGGATTGCCATGAGAATTTGACATTCATGGTCCCTAGAGAATCAATCTTTATACTTTGGTGATCCCCTGACTTTTCCTATAGAGTCCCGGTAAGGTCAAAGTGAAAAAAAAATTAAAAAGTGAAATATCTCAACATCTACTAGATAACAATGTAAGCATGCTTAAACGATGAACTAAGATGGTGAACACGATAAGTTCCTACTAAACATCATCGTGTTAGCATTGTCATTGTGAGCATGTTGGCAAACTGACATTCCGTAGTGGAAAATTATTCAGTGAATTTATTTAAGTACAATATTGGGGTACTTGTACTTTACTTGAGTATTTCCATTGCATGCTAATATGTAGGCTACTGCTCCGCTTTTATTCTGCAAGTATTTATTTGACTGCTTTAGTTACCAGTTATTTTGCAGATTCAGATTATAAATACAAAATCAACTAATAAATCATGATGCATTTATTGGCAGCACCTTTCTCAGCTGCAATTTTAAAGTTTGTACATTAATGCTTTAGTACATTTAGTTTTGTACTTTAAGTGTATGATTAAGGTAATACTTTTTTTACTTAAGCAACATATAGACTGCCTTTAGATTTTAACTTTAAGTATTCTACACTGTGGTATTGCTACTTTTCTACTACTTCTTCCACCGCTGCTAATGTTAGCATTTAGCTTAAAGCACTGCGGTGCCCCACAGAGCTGCTAGCTGTAGACTTGGTCTTGTTAAAATAGTTTCAGCTGCAAAGCCCAAAGCAGACATCATTTCAGGGATGAACTGTTTTGTTTAAACGGGACCTTTCCAAGCCTGTTAACAGGTTTAAGACCCTTTGTGCCATTCGGTGGAGTTTCCTTTCACCTCCAGTCATGTTGTCCACCACTGCTGGCTCCCTTTACTCGTGTAGTGAGCTGTAACTTGGTGATGAATGAAAAATAACCTCTGGGGTTGTATAAAGAAACAGACGTGCCATTTGAGAAGTCCTGTTTAGCTTTGAACCGTGTCACCTTTTCACTTGTAATTTATGGATTTTGGTGAATCCCTGTGTCAAGACACCTGGCAAAAGTGGAGGCGCTGTAAGGCATTCGTCATTTATGTTAATAGTGGCCCGGCACATGTACAAAGGCTCACTGGATCTTTTGCAGCTGCATGTTGAGAGGACACAGGAAATATTTACATTGAAGGCATCAAAGGAACTGCGGAGTGATGTTACAGCAGCTCCCGCTCGAAGAACACCACCATGTGTTCCTCTTCACTCTCACATGTCCCCAGTGGTAAAAGGACATCATAGCTATTCCAGCAATTCACACACATCCATCTGTGGCGTGCACATTAGGCACATGCCTCACACCTCTGGCTTTAGCGAGGCTTTGTTACAATAAAACTAAGCCCTCAACAACTCTTGTCCATTCCTCTGGACCTCTGAGTATCACTGGCATGCTCTCATTCATTTTCTGAATGCCATGGCTGCTAAAGCTATCATGATGGCAATTTTACTGGTGTCCACTTATTCACCACTACTGACTACACTGTAATGCCACTACTTGAGAATATGACTGAATGGAATCACTCACTTGTGTTTTTGAAGCATATATATTGACCTTTGTAAGCACACAAACAAATCCAAACACTGCAATCCATTTCTTTAGATCAGCTGAAAGGACTGAGAAACAAGATGACATTGCTACCTTCTTTGACTATTAGAATTCAGTAATCCAGTGGTACACATGATACTAACACAACAGTGACGACGATACATGATGATTCCAGAAGATGAAAGTGGTGCAAACACAAAAAAAGGATTTGGGTTAAACAGTTCGTGATGCAGGTGAAGAGTTTCTCGTGACACAAAACAGTCAACATGCAGGAGACAAATCGATCTTCTCTTCAGTCAGCAGCTCCAACCTCCTCACTTATCTTCTTTAGCAACTTGAGCTGCAAACCAGGAACATAAGTCAAGATTCAGAGGCCTTGATAAGTCAATTGCACAAAGTTACATTTGCTGTACGATTTTCAAATGCAAGAACATATTTTTCAACAGTGTATCACTACGGGGGTTTTTTTTGTGTAAAAAAGAATTAAATTGTATGACTTAAGCCAAACAATGGTTATAAGCAATAACAGATTTTGTTCTCCACTTGGGGGAAGCAGAAACAGGGTGTGAACACAATATTGACATATCATCACCTTCTAAGTTGAGATGACAAACTTGTTTTCAAACCCTTTTTACCTGTCCAGCAAACATCTTTTAGCTCCACTATGTCCACCAGCTAGTTGCTAACGGAGTCTGTCTGCTGTTTGGTGCTAATCATGTAGTGTTTTTAGAGCTTTTCCGATGAAAAGGACGCTATCGGAGCTGTGAGAGTGAATGAAAACAAAGTTGTCGGCCAAAAGAATTAGACAATTATCTTATAGACGTAATAAAAGTCTGTAGAGCTGAGGGGAACTGCAGACACTGGTAATAATTGTATATGGGTTCATCACTAGTGACACCTCATAAACAAGTCATGTGATCCATTATTAATGTAAAAAATTGTATGTGTTTGTTGTTACTATATATACTGTGATATAAACTAGAAATGGATTCAGTGGAAATTGAGAAACACGTAAAATAAAGCACATACAGATTCCACCACAGGAAAAACAAGTGCTATAATTTAACCTGATGGAAATAATTACTATATTCTCACATTTACACTAATATATATGTTTTTCTTTATGTGGACTTTCATTATAAAACATTTATTATTAAAAAAATAAAAAAGTAGGGAAAAATACCAGAGGAGGAAAGTATGTTGTCTAAGTGGGTCATGAAAAAGAGGACACATGCGTTTCTGTCTCTGTACCACCACGCAGGATACTTACGGCGGACCTCCAGTTTACACTCCACTATGTCCTCTCCGCTGTCATTGACTGCTTTGCACATATACACTCCCCCGTCGAACGTACAGGGCTTACGGATCTCCAGCGTCAGAACACCTTGTTTACTGAGCATCCGGTACTTGGCTTCATTCGAGATGTCCATCTTGTTTTTGTACCAGGTCACTTTGGGCTAACAACATAGGACAAAGTATTACAGTACATCAGGTGATACTTTTCACAATCTGCAATACTCTTACAATTAGGCCATAATTTAGTACTAGTCCATTAGTCATCACTGGGTTTATCTGGTGGATACTGTTTCACTGAGAATATGGTGTTTATTACTTCCTACTAATCCCCAAATGTTTGCATAAAGAGGTGTGTGTGTGTGTGTGTGTGTGTGTGTGTGTGTGTGTGTGTGTGTGTGTGTGTGTGTGTGTGTGTGTGTGTGTGTGTGTGTGTGTGTGTGTGTGTGTGTGTGTGTGTGTGTGTGTGTCTCAGAGGTTATAGGTATATGTTTCTGATGGTTTTTGAGTGTTTTTCCTTTGCTTTAATTCTTGAATTTTACTCAGTTATTTCTCTCTCAACTGTATGTTTGAAAACTCTGGATAAAGTTGTTATTTGGAACTTGAGTTTGGATTGGTGCTATCATGCTTAACTTTCTTTTAAAGCAAACATAGACGAAAAGTCTCTGTAATCATAACAGCTACTGTAATATGCTTGAAAACTCTGGAAATAATTAGCTAGAAGTAGGAGTTGTTTTGTCTAAACCTCACTTAAAATGTCTTCCATTAATTTGTTTTTCTTTACAATAAAAAGTATAAGATTTGTGTTTGTTAGTGCTATGAAATCTGTAAATGTGCATATTATGTGATGAGCCTACTGACCTTTGGCGTTCCTCTGACAGAGCAGCTGAGGGTCGTGCTGTATCCTGCTATGATAGAACGGTTCACCAACGGATGTGTGAACTTGGGAGCCTGTGAGAAGTCATGTTCCTTGTAGGTGGGCGGCTTGTACTCGATACCTGAGCAGAGAGACAGACCACAACTGGGTAATTGGATATTATTTTTTCTTCAGGACATAAAATCAGAACCACAATGGTTTTGCACTAATTATATATATGTGCTGTCAGAGGCTGAGCTCACCTGTTTTCTGGATGTAAGCGCTGTCTGCTGTGTTGCAGGGCTCTGGGCTGAGACCCACCAGGTTGATGGCAAAGACTCGGAAGACATACTCATTCCCCATGATGAGGTCAGACGCGACGCAGTTGGTTCGCCTGTACTGCTCGTAGACCGTAAACCACTCCTTCATATGAATTGCAAAAACATGTTGCACATTCAGTTTTGTTTCCAATTCAATATGTAGTTTATGTTGTACAGGTGGAAAATGTGAAGAAAATGGCATTATGAGGGGGTTACTAAATGATTTGATGGAAATGTTGTGAATCATATGCTGTGGCCTTCACAATCACCACATCTCAACCCAACTGAACACCTATAGGTGATTTTAGAGGTAAGGTTGATGGTGAGCTAAGTGGTGAGTTATTAATTAAGGAACTCCTCTCTCTCTCTTATAATGTTAAAACATAATATGAAAAAACAAATTACTATTAATATAAAGACAGAATAAGGTTAATCAACTCAGATTTCCCTATTTTGCAACCAATTTCAGTCACAAGGGTCCACTGTTTGTTCACTGAGACTAATTATATTTGATAAATAAATTATGGCAAATAACATCAGACAATAACATTCTATCAGTGATATATCACTGATTTGATTTCAAAATACCATCACAATGTACCTGAAACTAAAGGAGTTAAATGAGTGTAATTTCTCACAGTTAAAATGTATTTGTTTAGGTACAAGAATGAAATAAGATATGGGCAGATTTAAACTGCATCAGCCATTATCTGACATCTAACAGGTACACAGCACATTGTTATTGGTAACATGATGATCAGCATCCCCAAGCTTGCTATAAAGAGATGCAAGGAAAATTAATTTGATCTAATAATGACTACAGTGAAACATGAACCATCAACCAAGCCGGGCAGGAAAACAATGGCCCTGCGTCACCGTACACACAATCCAGACCAGGTCAAGGCTACGAGTATAAGATTAGGACATTCCTGGCCGATATCGTTCCTGGCAGCTCGAGGTGGAGGACGGTGCCAGTTGGAGGTCTTGCCAACAGGCCCATGATGCATCACTCCTGGCCCGCAGAGGAGACTGCTTGCTCAGCATTGGCTGATTACAGTTTATGTGTCACAAGGGAGGCTAAAATATCCCTCTGTGTCCATGCAGCATTCATCCTCACACATGTAGAGACTTCCTCACTCATATCAATAGAAAGGGAGGTTTGCAAATGTGGCTTTACAGCAGCTCAGTTGGTGGTTGTCGGGTAGAACTAAAGACCTCCAATGGACCAGTTTCAGTGAGCAAGAAATTTTAACATTGCCTTCCCCTAAAAAGACCTCTGGATATCATATGTTGTTGCTAGTAACTGAGACTTGAGACTGGAGTTAAGCCAGGTCCAAATTACTTTAAATTGAATCAGTGTGGGTAGTGTCAATATGTCTAAAAATATATGCATTTTAAGTGCAGGAAGAAATGTTCTTTATTGTTACTCATTTTGACTGCAGCTACTCATTATTTGGTGGCGCAACATGCTAACATCAACATTTGGATTTGGTATCTTTAAAAAGTAAATTATTTATCTTCATTGGGTGCAGGGAGGTTTTCAACGCAGCCTTTTCAGCCTGGGTACAAAGCCTTCCAGTAAAAACATCTGATGTACTATATGAATATATATTCTTAGAGGGCTTTTTTCTGGCTAATTGCTGTGATTGAATTCGCATAATCATTGCCTATACCATCAACATCAGAAACCTGTTTTCAGCTTCACTTGAATGTAAAATAAAAACAGATGTTAGCTTTGCTGCTAGCACCCAAGGGTGCGGAGTCTCACCATGGTCTTCTTGTCAGCTTTCTGAACGGTGTAACCAGTTATTTCACAGTTACCGTTGTCCTTCGGCGGCTTCCACTCGAGTGCCACATTGAAGCCCCAGATATCTGTGATCTTCATAGCCTGAGGGGGCCCTGGGAGATCTACAGAGGAGAAATCAGAATTTTGAGTAACTTTCCGCTACAATGATTGTATTTATTCAAAACAATAATTCCCACTGCCAGCCCTCAATGTGTTCAGTCCTGCTTACCAACAATCTGCAGTGTGATACTTGCTGTGTCTTCCATGTTCTCAATCTGCACCTGGAGTTCATACTTCCCAGAGTGATTTCTCTCTGTCCTGCGGATGAAGAGGATCGTATCCGTATCGCTGTTCCTGACACTAGCGAATGTGGGGCTCAGAAGCTCCCCGTCTTTGCTCCATGTGACCTTTGGCCTGGGCTTACCCTGCATGACCAGAAAAGACAAAGTTTCAGTTCAAGATGCTATATGTCAGGTCAAAAATAACAAATTATTTCAGATGTTACAAAGAAAAGCTAACCTGGACTCATTGGACACAGAAACACAGCTAGTAAAAGGCTAACCTAGCTTGAAACATTACTTATATTGTCTCCTCTCTCTGCTTGTTGCATTCAACGTGAGAATGAGACTAAGCTGTCCTGGATGAGTGTATACTTTCCAACCTAATAGGGGTTTGTGCTGTAATAACTGATTCACCCAGCCGCCGTTTCAAGTTTTTAAAAGGCGTATTTACAAAAAGGTTTTGCTGTGGGAAAACAAAAATAAGAATCAGCCTTCCAAAAAATGTTTGTCTCCAGTGTGTGTGACCTGTGGCGTCCGTCTGCTTGAGGCTCTCCGCCTCTGCTTCCTGAATCAATCCTCCATGACACTCCCACCTTCCACTTGGGCCGGGTTAAATCAGCGTCACACAAACACGCCCCCTCGTGTGTCACAAGTCAGTACTGACCCTTTCGGCGCTAACTACATTCACTGAAAGTCGTAAGATTTTTCAAGGAGATGTAGAAATATGGCCGTTTAGTCTGTCACTACACCGTATTTGTTACAAACATGATGCTTGACCTTCCACGTAGCCACCAACAGGTCAAGATTTCCCCTGGCCCAACACTTTTTGAAAGTTACCTGTTGAAGTAATAATCTCGAGGAATTTCATTTAAATAAATGTCCTATACTGTAAGTCACTATCTATGGCCGAATGAGATAACACAGTGGTGATTGAGCCTATGGCTGACTGATGAAAGCCCTTGCATTTGCAGTATTATGAACGGGGTGTCTGAGGTGTCATTCCCCGGGAAAATCACAAGTGGCGGCAGAGTTAGTGACGTGTTTTCCGTCAACCAGCAGTGGTTGGTCCGCCAGAGAGGGTAGGTGGAGCTAACACAACAGTCCTGCTTTCAACTGCCAACTGAGCTAACTGTTATCACACACTGTTTGGATCTCTGGGAAGTGAGATCCAAAATCACACCTGCAATTACCACTTAGTGCCATGGTTGCCGCCAAAGAGAACCAAAATGAGATCTTCAAGATTTAACTTTAACGTAAAGGTGTTTATAGGTATTAGTAGAAGTTCCCTCTGGCGCCACCTTCAGACCAAACTTAAAGTCTCTGATACACCAACCCAATTTTCGGCCGTCAGACAGTCTGGCGAGGTCGGTGACTCGAGTCTGTTCGGTGTGTTACATGCCGTCGTCAGTTGGAGGAGCCGTCGGCATCCATTTTGGCCGATTTGACTTGTTGAATCGGCCAGTGGGCAGTCGGACTCAATGACCAATATGATTGGTGGAGTGCTAGCCCTTGACAAGCGAATCAGTGCTTCTTCCACAAGAAGCTGACAACGCCAGTATCTTCTTATTACTAGCCAATCTTATTTTCTTCCGTTCAGTGAGTAATGACAACAACGATCCTTCTTGACTACTTTCAACACTCTCTGATGAAAACAATGACTGACGACAGCGTGCTCTGTGTTTACTAGGTCTAAAGAGATGTTCCGTCATTTCCGGTTTATTGTTTAGGCGACAATACAGATTAGCGCCACCTGCTGTTATGGAGTCGATTATGTCTCATGCATGCGCAGAATATACGCTCAAGTCGGCATCGCTTCGGTGTGTTCCGAGGTAATTTTTTGAGAGACGGGAGCCGACCGATCAGTCCGACTGCCTTTTCTGCCGACGGTCGGCCATCAGGTTGGTGTGTCAGGGCCTTTACATGTTTCACCCAACTGCCACTAAGTATCTAACAACACTAAAGGTGCCTTACGGTTTTTGATGTAGATAGTAATATGACAAATATACCATGAGGATGTAGAAACTTGTTAGCCAGTTTGTCAAGAAATATAAAATTACATTTACCGTAATTGAGCCGTAAATCTTGAACCGTAAATCTTCGACCCTTACAGGTGTGTACATTCATGTTCATGTTGTACATTTATGTTTCACTCTGATGTGTGCACCGTATAAAGACATAAGAAAAGCATTGTGGTGTTTGAAGGATGATTTCAAGAAGGTCTACTGTACCGCACCTGGAATTGAATCACAAGATTGACAGTTTCTCCAACTGTCTTGATAAGAGTCTGGCGGAGATTTCTGGGGAGCCAAATTTTAGGGCGTTCTGTGAAAGAAAAAAACACAATAAGAGGCATGACGGGGACTGAAAGAAATGGAAGAAACTCAGACTAAAGGGTGAGTTTAAATTAGGAGAAATATTTAGCTATATGAGATGTATTAAATGTACTAAATGAGCAGAGTGTTGTCAAAAGTCACCACTCTATAAATACTCACGCATTATCTCTCTGATGGTGACAGGCTGAGCCAGAGTGGTGGGAACACTGGGTCCTGCCATGTTGTAGGCCCGCACACGGAACTGCAGCTTGTCTCCGGTGGTGAGATTTTTGATGGTCAATGATGTCCGGTCAGTCAGACCCTGAATGGCTGGTATCCATTCATCTGCTATAAACAGGAAACAAACAACAAAAGGGGGTCAACAGTTCATGACAGCAAATACAATTCAGATATATACTATAATTCCAGTCATAACAAATATCAATCAATTACATTTATTTTGCCCTGACAAACACTGTCCATACACTGTATTTTGATATACTGCTTTTTATTGGATAGCTGTAAGTATAGAGGCCAACAGGAAACAAAAATAAGAGAAAGGAGTATAACATGCAACTTGGGATGTTGCAATAATATGGTATGCACCTTAACCGTTTTGCCACCAGGCTGCCTCCTGTCAGAGATTTTTTTCATCCTTTTCCTAAACAAACAACAGTTTTTGGTAATCTAACTGTCCTGTATCGGATGTTTAGATATTTGGAAGGATCAACAACTATTCTTTACTGTGATTAACTGATTGGTGTATATAAACGTTAATGATATATGCCTTTTCCTCATCAAAAGCATGCAGGCGGGTGGCTGCAGCACTTACTGCCTTCCTTGCAGTACTCAACGCCATAACCCTCAAGTTCAGCTGAGCCGATCCTCTCAGGCGGCCGCCACTTCAGAGAGATGGAAGTGTCACTGATGTCGTCAACGCAGAGTCCAATGGGCTCACTTGTGGGGGCTGAGAGTGAGGCAGAGGGCAGATTAATGGTCTCTGTTAGTCAGTTAGAGCATTACTGAATTACATTTGGAATGAATTACTGAACAAGTGGATGAACCTGATCAGGAAAAAGTAACACAAACTGGATCAAGTGGTTTTAAGGTGGAATGAGCATTTTGACCATGTACATCTTTGGCAGCTCCTTACTTTCAATTTAACTTTGACTTACCTACAGGCAACAGAATTGCTACCAAGGCGGCAATTTAGTTGATTTGTTGGATCTTTGAGCCAAATAATGGGGAATTAGTTTGTGTCTGTGGCTATATGTGTCTGGTGTCTGTCTACTGTTTCTGTCCACACAATCTTAAAGCTTTAGTGCGTAACATTATGATATTGATGAACGTCCGTTACATTCAAGCCATTGCCAAATGAGTTGCTACAAAGCTTATTAAGACTACTCTCTCTGTATTTCTCAGTATGACTATGTTCACAAGATTGTGTCGTCCGGTGACTTTCCCGTGCAGAAGCTCGAGTGAAAATAATGACCTCTTCTGAAGAGTTCATCATGTTTTTTTAATCCTCCGTGTCCTCCTTGGTTACTAGCAATTGCGTAGGGGGAGGAGTGAGGGCACATGCGCAATCACAGAAGGCTCGTATCATGGACGTGGACGCTCGAGTGTTGTTGTCATTATTTAGAATTCCTCATGGGGGAGACAGAAACTACGCACTATAGCTTTAAATGTTCAGTAATTGCAAGTACATAAGTACTGTAGTTGTTTATCAGATTTGGTAATCTTGGGTTAAGAAATGTTATTGGCGTAACTATATGTTTAACATTAAAAACAATGTTAATTATCCAGGGCCTGTGGTGCCTGGTTGTGTGAGAAATTAGAAATGCAGTTAACATTTAATTTACATAGTAAAGACTGATGTAAATTAGTATATATTTGACAACAGAAAACAAAGATGATGTCAATTTCAATATCAGATATTTGTGGTTGTGTTATCAGTTATCAAAATAGTCTATTAGCCTGTAAGCCTGCGTATGTCATCCCGGGAAAGATGAGCCGGTTGACTGACCTGGAGTTCACAGCAGGGCTGAAGTCTAAGTGCTGGCTGTATTTTCCGTCCCACAGGGATTAAATGACGTGATTTAAGTTTGCATTAAAATACTTTGATTTATCAGCCACTTCCCACACACTGTTTTCACTACAGAAGTGCCAAAAGCAAACCAGTGTCACAACAAGTTGAAGCTGCAGAGACTAAAAAGCCTTGTTTTCAAGTAAAAAAGCAAACGATGAAGCAATATTATTATGACATTGTTTAGCATTGAGATGTACTCTCATTTAAAATTGTATTTGTGTCTATTGTAAAACTGTAGTAGTCAATGAATTATGGAGGGGGAGAAAATATGTACAGTATCATTGACTTCTAATAGAGATAAATAATGGCCATATAATTATTTTGAGTGAGACTGAAGAAAATTAAAAAAACATTTTAAACATGTATTTTATATTTAAATTAAAGATAAATCCTGATGACACATCATCATATTAAAGTTAGTAAATTAAACTTTTTAACCACCTAAGTGACAAGCCATTGCAACAAAAATAATTTCATAAAAAATTCCCAAATATACAATATCAGCTAATAATACTGGAAGTATGATAATTTGGGATGAGTAACCAACTCATACTATGACTAGTTTTGCGCATGGTGCAGTGAAGAATCCTCCAAATGGCAACAGAGAAGAACTTTATTGTTCCGAGGTAATGTTTAGTCAACCATATATTTTCATGTTGTTGCAACAACTCTGTGTCACAGGACACAAGTAGGCCTATTCAGTGTAAGCAAATGATGGGAACACCTGTATGGGGTCATGGGTTTCCTTGTGTGTAGAAAGTCACAGCAGCAGAGATTGTTTGTAAAGTAGCTCAGGATGGTCTGGACAAAAGGTGCAGAGCAAAAATCTCATTCAGATGTGTATTAAAAGCAAATCATAAACAGCGCCATGACTAAACCGTGCTCAACACTTTCAAACATGTACACCGCTGAAAAATGAGTGGCTGGAATATGCAGCCAATTAAGTTTCATTTCTATTTCTAAAACCTACATGATAATCCGACATCTCAAAATTAATAACACTACTACCAGCAGGTTGTGGCTTAGGTTCAGCAGCAGGAACGGGCTCCACAGGGGTCTCTTCTGCAGGGGGGACACTTTCTGTTGGGGGGATACCCTCTGCTTGTGGTGTCTCATTCTCAGCTGGAGCTCCCTCTTCCCCACTGGGGGCTGCCTCTGCAGGGGCGCCTACTGCTGGTGGTTCACTACTGGCTTCTGGTTCCTGTTCGACCGCAGGAGGTGGAGGAGGCGTCTTTGTCTCAGACTTGCTGGCTTCCACCTTTTCTGGAGCCTCCACTGGAGCATGTTTCTCTGTTTCCACTGGCTTCTTCTCAGCTGTCTTTGGAAGTTTAGGCTTTGTCATCCTTCAACAGAGTGTAGCAGTCCTGTTGCTGACTGAAGCTGGTGGCTTGTACGTGTCTGGCTCTTCTGCCAGATGCTGCCTTGCTTTAACCTATGCTCTCATTCTCTCTCTCTCTCTCTCTCTCTCTCTCTCTCTCTCTCTCTCTCTCTCTCTCTCTCTCTCTCTCTCTCTCTCTCTCTCTCTCTTTCTCTCACACACACATACACATACAGTCTCTCATTCTCTTTGCTGTAGCGACAACAATTCTTCCTCTGGAGCAGCCTCCACAGTAGCATGAACCCCTCTGTGTTAAGCAGCTCGCCCAAGCAGAGCTGAGTGCTTCCAGGCTATTATTTATAGAGAGGGAAGCCAAAGATAGTTTCCTTATCGGCTGTTTTACAAGCAAGTAGCCATCTGGATACAATGATGTCCTCTCTTAAATCAACAAGTGGAGAATGAGATGGTGGTTCAAGAATCCGTGATCGTATAGTAGACTAAAAGACAATGCAAACCTGAGCCCCTGCCTTATAGGAGGATACTGTCAGGAAAGTAAGATAGTACATGTTACTAAACTGGTCCCAGACCTCTGGATCACACACCATGATGTAAAGGAAGGAAGTAAAACAAGTCAAATTATCAAGCTTATATCTTACTCAACCTCCCCCCTCATGTTTCTATGTTCAGGACCAACATGAAGAATGCCCAGGTGCTGTATAAAGATTTAGACGAGGAGTCTAGAAAAGAACATCATAAACGAAAAGGTCTCCTTAGAGAAGTACGGTAGAGGCTGAACATATGATCAATAGCGAATGTAAATTCCTCATTGAAAAGGACTTAAAGCCATCAAAAACTTTATTTGAATCTTAACTAATTCTCTATAGCATTTAATATTCATGGTCAAATAAGCAACAATCAACGTTTTTAAAATATCTTGAGGTATTATTTATTAGTAGTTTATCACTTAAAAACACACTTTTTTTTTGCTTTGATCATATTTGATTGATAGTGACAAAACAACCCACCAACTGTAGAATTCTTAAGTCAAAGCCTCTTAGTTGTGACTTCATCGGGTCAACAAATTTCAATTTTGCTCAACTTTCAGACAAATCGTTTGCAACTGGTCATGTCATATCGGTAAGTATTTGTTCAAGGCTGTTCAGGCATTACATGGAGGAAATATTGTGAATGCTACGGTAGAGAGGAAAGGTTCTTTGGATTACATGCACTGCAGGTCTTGAGGAGTACTAATGTGTTTGTGAAAAAGCTGTATGAAGCCATTTGTGAATCCAGAGGGAGCTGTGTGGAGATAAATTGCCTCAACTGATGTCACTTGAATCAGCGTCGGTTGGGTCTGAAGACTGAAGTTTGAAAATGAAAAAAGTCTGGAGATGTGGAGTTAGAAGAAGGGATCTTACCAGACATCTGTAGCCCACTCCAATCTCTGCTTAAGGCTAGCGGCTCGGGGCTACATTCATAGACAGTAAAATAAATGGAGCAACAGATCCTGTTGCTCTGGACAGAGAGCAGTGAATGCTATTAGAAGCACTTTTCCGGTGATGGCTGAGCATTACTGCACAGCTAAAAACTGAGCTTGCTGACGTAGATGTGACGTTAGCAACCTGTCTGAAAGTTGTAAGTCTTCTGTCTTCAGAAATGACCTGTGGATCATGTATGTGCAAGCTATATTTTTGTTACACAGACTATCCACAGCCTTCTTGGATTACAACAAACAATGATGACCCCCTCCTGTCATGACCACAAATCAACCAGGCCCCATGACCAGAGTGAAACCTTGTCTGACCAAACCAGACATGGCACAAATATGTCAACGTCATCACCATCTACCATTACTCCTTTAGATAAATCATCATCTTCATGATACTGTAGTGTGTATAAGAATTTATCTTTTGTTTTTCATTGAATCTACTGATAAATGTATGATCTCTTTTATAGAACAGTTTCAACAATAAACAGCTCATTGAATATGCAGTGGAGCAAATGTCTGAAAGAGATTCATTGAATGCACCAAGTGGGATAGGAGGCAGATTTAATGTGTTAGTAAAGACTCACCGACTGGCACGAAAGGCTGTGAAGCTGAACTGTGACGAGACAAGCCGATGCCGTTGACAGCATAGACTCGCATCTCGTACTCCACTCCTTCAATCATCCGCTTGGCTTCATAGGTCGTGTCCGGATAAGGGTCAAAGTTCAGTCTCATCCACCTGTAGCTCTTCTTCTTCTTTCTCTCCAGCACGTAGCCTGAGAATCAAAATGTTATCGACTAGGTTTGTCAGAACAATAAAGGAAGAGAAGACCTCCAAATAATTTAAACAAATGAAGCATTTTGATGTTTGTTTTTAGTTTTTCTTACCAATAACTGGCTGTCCACCATCAAACAGAGGGGGGTCCCACTGGACTACACAGGAGTCCTCTCCCACGCTGAGGATTCTGGGAGCCTGGGGAGGATCTGGAACATCTGGGAGGGGAAATGGCTCACATCTTTAGAAAAGAAACATGTATTTTTACACGTATAGGTGCTGGACTGATTGTGATTATGTCTAGACGGTGATGATAATGAAAACCTGACTGCTGACAGTTCAGTCTTACCGACAACTTTCACATTGATATCTGCAGTGTCCTCCCCAGCGGGGTTTCGAACCACAACAGAGTAGATTCCCTCGTCCTGCCTCTCTGCCCCCTCGATGGTGAAGACACAGTGTCCTTTGGTGGTTTCCACATGGACCCTGCCGTCTCCGTCTGTGACGACCTAAAGTACACAATGAGAATCCGAGCAGAGTTACTGGATTGAGTCTCACTCTAAATGGATTAATAGTTTTGTTGCACATCCTGTGGGTAAAGATGCTGGTACAGTACATGTACTATATTAACATCATGCCACATTTGGATAGACTTCCCAACACAAAGTTTCTTGTAGTATTTGGGCAAATCATGCTTTTTAAAACACATGTTGATTTGAACACACAATTCCAGATGTCACCGTGCAAATATAGGACCAGCATCTGAAATGAAAGATCAGGAGTTGCTCAAAAGGGCATTTGTGTCCATTACTGATTTCTTGTAGGTTGAATATTAATATATACACTACTGGTGTACAAAAGTTTTAAAACACCACAATTTTTCCAGGTTTTTATTGAAATTCATGCAGTTCAATGTCTTATTGTACTCTGAAATGAAAGAATAGAACAAATGAACAATTTAAGTTAAAAAAGAAATCATGGAATCAATTTATAAACCAAAACGTATTCTAAATTTTTTGACTCATATATGGCAGATATAACAGCTGAACACACTCGTGGCATTCTTTCTACAATGGAAATCAAATCATTAAACTTACATCACTAATACAGTGCTCATGATTTCTCAGCACATTTGAGCTTTATACAGACTTTAACCTTATAGGCTCTTCAGATACTACACTGTGCTTGAAGCTGTTGTCCTGTGAGCCGCCTATCATGCTAGCTGTTGACTCTCAGAAACTTGTCTTCTGATTCTTTTGTGGCTTTGGGTCTGCCAGACCTCTTCCTGTCAGAGTTTCCCGCAGTTTCTAAGTGCCTTTTGATGGTGAAGAATACTTTACTCAGTGACACCTTGACTTTCTTCGCAATTTCTCTGTAGGAAAGACCAACATTCTTAAGTGTTATGATGGTCTGTCTCTCTTCCATTGTTAATTGCCTTTTCCCCACCATTTTTATGGCAACACACTACTTTCTGCAATACAATACTGTTCAAATAATGCTCACGAGGGTACAGTACCACAGTGTGTTCCAACAATACTTTTATACAAACAGAGGGGGTTGTAAGTAATCCAGACAAGTTGGAACACCTGTGGGAATTGGTAGCACCAACTTTCAAAGCTTGATCAACCTCCATTGCTACAGAACAACTTTACATTGTTAACCCATTTCTTGTTCCCTGAAAAAGGCCTTTTTGTAAAATACTGAAATGTACATTATTTTTCAGTTTTGGGTAACCTAGACTTTTTTTTAACCTCAGGCAGTTCACCACTTACCTTTGTACCATTTCAAGCTATTCATTGGACTTGAACTGCTAAAATATCAATAAAAAAATAAAAAAATTGGGATGTTCTAAAACTTTTGACCAATACTATATATATATATATATATATATATATATATATATATATATATATATATATATATATATATATATATATATATATATACACACACAACTTCAGAATAGTAATCATGTTACTTTCTTTGATTATATACGTATGTATTCCATTGTATAATCCAAGGATTATTTCACAGAGTCCCTTTATGAAGTCTCCACAAAAGAAAAACTTACTGCCCAGTGTCCTCTGACCTTTTGTCTGTTTATTGGAAGATTCAGAACATGCTCTTACCTTATTGACGTAGACGAATACTGACCACATGCAGTGTTTTGCTTACCATGCTCTTAAAGCGCCCATATTATGCTCATTTTCAGGTTCATAACTGTATTTTAAGGTTGTACCAGAATAGGTTCACATGGTTTAATTTTCAAAAAACACCATATTTTTGTTGTACTGCACAGCTCTCTCTTACTGCTGCAGATCCTCTTTTCACCTGGTTTCTGTTTTAGCTACAGAGTGAGACCATTGACATATATATAATGGACCAATAGACCCTGTTGCTCTGGACGGAGACCAGTGAAGGCTATTAGAAGCACTTTTCTGGTGATCTCTTGCTTTACTGCGCAGCCTCCAACTGAGAGAGACAACGTAAATGTGACGTGAGCAACGTGTCTGAAAGTTGTAAGTCTTCTGGTAGCTGTGCCAAGAGAAATCTCAATCATTCCCAATCTTACAGAGATGGAGAGCGTAGGTATAACATGCTAGTTAACATTAGTAATTAAACCTAAACAGCTAATGTAAGTCGAAACTGCCTGCGAGCTTCTCCTGTACTATACGGTAATTCCTCTACTGTGCGACAGTAAGTCACTTGGTTATGACACAATCGTTAGCCTATTTTTACAAAAACGTCTGCTACGGAGTCATAACGTGAGGTACAAGGTAATGGAGCCTTTTATACATTGTCGTGTTTCTTTAGAACTAAACAACGGACAAATAGAGTCTTTAAACGCTTCAGATGTAAAGTTATTCGCAGTCAAGTGAAGTAAAAAAAAAATGGCGGTCAGTGGAATGCTAACAGAGGTGATACCTTTGTAGCAACAAAATGAAGCCATCGAGGTTCGAGTTCTGAGGCGAAGCTTACCCCTTGAGTGCAGGGGGTAAGCTCGCTTCAAAACTTTCGGGGCTCCGATAACGCCGCTACAAAGAGATCACCTCCCGTTAGCATTCCACTGAACTTATGGCCACACCACTTTGACAGCGAATAACTTTACATCTGAAGCATTTAAAGACTCTATTTGTCCATTGTTTAGTTCTAAAGAAACACGACAATGTATAAAAGGCTCCATTACCTTGTACCTCACTTTATGGCTCCGTAGCAGACGTTTTTGTAAAAATAGGCTAACGATTGTGTCATAACCAAGTGACTTACTGTCGCACAGTAGAGGAATTACCGTATAGTACAGGAGAAGCTCACAGGCAGTTTCGACTTACATTAGCTGTTTAGGTTTAATTACTAATGTTAACTAGCATGTTAGTTAGCAATAATTAGCCTGTGCTTATGTTATCTCCTTACATATACCTACGCTCTCCGTCTCTGTAAGATTGGGAATGATTGAGATTTCTCTTGGCACAGCTACCAGAAGACTTACAACTTTCAGACACGTTGCTCACGTCACATTTACGTTGTCTCTGTCAGTTGGAGGCTGCGCAGTAAAGCAAGAGATCACCGGAAAAGTGCTTCTAATAGCCTTCACTGGTCTCCGTCCAGAGCAACGGGGTCTATTGGTCCATTATATATATATATATATGTCAATGCTTGAGTGAGACCTATTTTCTTCTTCTTCTTCTGTACTATCTTTGATTGCACTTGCACATGCGCAGTAGCTCAGATGTAGATCATGTCAGCTAGCTAACTCTAGAGACAGTAAAAGAAAGGCTGTTTCTCCAACTTTGGTCAGTTACAGGGCAGGATTAACTGGGAGACTTCTAAATGAGGGCGCACGTAAGTAGTTCTTTTGTAGATTATGGTGAACTTGTGTGTGTTGTAGCAGTGCTTTGCTATTGAGGACGAGGTAGCATGCTAACGCTAACGCTATGAGCTAACGGTTGTGGTTAGCCAGCTCATTTCGGATTGTTACGTCACAGTCCGAGCCGACAGCTCACCCGGAGACTGAAGGCAGGACACATTCAGAAACCGTATCTCACTCAAAACAGCATGGATGGATTTTTTTCAAAGTTTGTATGTGTGTGGAAGCACCAGAGACACAAAATAACACCCCAAATCCCAGAAAAAATGTTTTTTTCATAATATGGGCACTTTAATGCTATGTAAAACTGAGACATAAAAGAAAATTACGCATGTACATCAAGCCACTGGAGAAGGTGCTTTTCATGTATTAGTCTGCATCTGTTTGTTGTTGTTGCTGCTGAAGCCTGTTCTTTCTTCCTAAAGCAGTAAATCAGTATAACACACAACCTGTTAAGTCAAGCCGCAGGATCATTTTTTTTTTCGTGTCTTGAAGTCAAGTGGTAACGCAGTTGCAAGTTTACACAGGGTGAAATGCACATAGGGTGCATCTTCTCCACTGGCTATATTTATACATTCAATATACTTCAGATGGGCCTATGTTTTTTTTTGTAGAAACAAGGACAAAGAGGTGGTAAGCTTATTGTTTAAAAGACACACATGGGTAAAAGTTGAAAAACAGTGCTGGCAACATACTGACTTGGATTTCAGACTACTACAAACATGCACACATGTATATATTCATACAAGACATGCACACTTACTTCCCCATCGTTCAGTGTCCAAGAGGATGCCGGCCCTTCTTTCTTCTCTCCGTCAGGTTTTACAGAACTAGCCTACATTTGAGCAGAGCAAAGCGGTAAAAGCCAAAGAGAAAAGAGAGGATGTGTAACCCTCTCTTTCTCCTCAACTGAAAGATCAGTATGCAGGTTGGCATCACTGAATTAGGCTGTTAGTGGCTGATAATGGATTAATAACACAAGTCTATATGTGTGTTTTACCCTCTCTCCTTTGGTCCAGACCACTGTGGGTGCAGGGTCTCCAGTGATAGGGACATCCAGACGCAGTTTGTTGCCAGCCACCACTACAATGGTTGACTCGGCAGTGCGACCCATACAGTCCAGGTGGATCTTGGGAGGATCTTATAGAGGGAGAGAAATGGTTAAAAGGAACACATCCTTGAATTTCATCTGGTTAACTACAAGAGAGTAAGTTTGGGGTACCTTGGCGCGGTACATAATCAATCTTCACCTCTAGGAAAGCAAGAAAAAAAGAGAGTGATGAATTGTTTAAGTAAAAATGTAGCTTGTCAAACTATACGTGATGTTAATTTTGAAGTGTTAAAGCAAAAGCATCAATATTACCCAGGAAGTTGAGTTTAGCAGAAAGGTTAAAGGCGTGGCCATCTGGCACAAAAGTGTAGTCTCCCTCATCCTCTGGTTTGACCTCATCAATGGTCAGTTTGTGGATCCTAAAAAGGTCAAAGTTTTTCAGTTCAGTTTATGGTTTTGAGGAATGTATGCAGCACATTTAAAGCAGGTGCAAAAGCGTCCTCACCTGCCAATATGGGTGATATTTATTCTGGCATCGGGCTTGACTTCTACACCATTCTTGTACCAGGTTCCCCTCACATTCTCATCCGACACCTCACACTTAAACAGCGCCTGATCCTTTGCCTTCACTGTGAGGTCTGCAATGCTCTGGTAGACCTCCAGGTCTTTCTCTACACAGTCAGAAAAAACACAAGCTCAGATGGCAGATAATGGAAACTATCGAGGCCTTCAGGCTTCAGAGGAGGCTCTACTGTACGAGACAGCGGAATAAAGATGCAATGAGATGATGATGATAAAATGATAATAAATTAGGTGCAGCTGTTGTATGTGAGGA
Organism: Perca fluviatilis; assembly: GCF_010015445.1. Taxonomy (NCBI): domain Eukaryota; kingdom Metazoa; phylum Chordata; class Actinopteri; order Perciformes; family Percidae; genus Perca; species Perca fluviatilis. The sequence goes on from NC_053114.1 coordinate 23,276,201, forward strand.
TAATATAGTAATAATATGTTTGAGCGTGGGGTGTTCATTATATTTGTGTGGCCCTTGTGTGTTGTATCTTAGCAACAGGCACAAATGGAATAGTTAATTGGAAGAATGTAGAAATTAAGTGGGAGGAAAGACCAGATACAGGAGCTTCGGGCTATTACTGTATATCACAAGAAAAAATGTACACGGGAGTTATTAAAGTTATCCCAAAGGAATTGTTATCTGGGCGAGATAAGTTACACTTCACTCCTCATAAAGGTTACAGGAGTGTCACGTCAGCTCGCTGCCAGGGATGGCGAAAAAAGGGGGAATGACACTACAATGGGAGTTCTGCTGTTGACTGAGGTGTTGAGCACACATACACACACACACACACAACACACACACATCACATAAATCACAGCTTCTACAAGAAAATTCTAATTATGACCAAACATCGATGCCTGTCATGTAATGATTTTTGTTCATAATGAATACTTCTGCTCTGTGAGATAATGGTACTACTGTAAGATGAAATTGTTACGCGGTGGTAACAAGGAGGGTGAAACTAGCTGGGGTTTATATATTTTGCCTACGTCCATGTACGGGTGAGTTTGAACCGTCCCCATCCATCATTTTTAGATCACCTGTAGATTGAAATTAAGCATATTTATCCACCTTAAACCTTCAACTGCAAAACATGCCATGTCTTAAATACACTAAGATCCATCATATTATTGAAAATGAAAAACATCAAAATCTGGACACTTAGAAAGATCTGAGGTGCCCAGTACAGATCTTTCATCAGCATCACCAGGCTGTTGTGACTTGATACTAGAGGAAAATCTATCATCTAGAAATAAAATAAAACCTACTTAAAAAAACACACACACACACAATTTGTTTTTTATATAAAATAAAGACTTGGTTTTCTACTCTCATGGAAAGAATATTGTAGATTTTTGAAACAAGTGAAATATGAGGTTAGCTGAGTATCAAAAAGTGAAAAGTGAAGCAATACAAGTGTCAGCATACTGTTTTTTTGCCTGGTTACACATGGTGATGTAGCATCAGTTATTGAAAAAGTGGGACATTATATCAACATAACAAAACAACAGAAAAAACAGACCAGTGAGAGAAACCGGGTCACTTGTGTAGAACTGTGTACTTCAGGTGAAATATGGTCAGCGTCTTCTAACTTTAACTGGCATGTGGACTTCGTAGCAGTAACCTTGGCCGAATAATGCGGTCAAATGCAAGAGCCACTATACTCCAAAGATAGACAGCATGCCAGGACTTGAAAGGCCACACGACTATTGGCAGGGTATGAGAATGTACACTTGGAGCGTTTATCACTGACAAAAGTGACTCATACTGTACTCAGCACTCAAGACTGACACTCACCCTGTACCAAGAGTTCAGCCATAGACTCGCCACCGTTCGTTTTAACCTTGTAGTGGCCGCAGTCTTCTTTCGTGGCCTCATTAATTATCAGGACATGTTTGCAGCCGTCTTTCTTGAAGCGATACTTGAAAGACTCGTCTCTTGTTAATTCCACACCATCTTTCTCCCTGCACAGAAATTCACACAGCGACCAGAATAATTATGACTAATAGTCATTATTAAAATCATGCTAATTAAGCTTATGTGCAGGTCTTTTAAAGGTTAATACTGATATTTTGGAGCTTTCAACCCCATCTCATGTTGTTATGATCTCCCACCCATTCAGTATATGAACCCTTGTTTTTAACAAGTCCACATTTAGGTCTTGTGATGAAAATGAAGTTAGCTCCATAAGCTGAATGAAGACAGTGAGATTTGATGGAAACCTCAAACTAGAAAATCGTCCTTTGAGCTTAGCCAAAATACTGTTCCAAAATGTCAAAAACAAACATCCATGCACAGACCTGAAACATGATCTTAATACCCTTGAGAAGTACTTTGTAAAGGTTAGTACACTACATTTATCACTCATACTGTGCAATGATTTTTGTCAATTTTAGATCATGACACTTCATGACACTTCTTACCTTTTGCAATGTTAAATTTATCTCAAGTTAGACATTAATCGTTAGACTTTTTTCCCCACGTATTGACCTTTGGCCACTGTTTCAAGAAATGTTTTTCAGTTCGTTTTGTTTGTCTGCTTGTCAGCAGGATTACGGAAAAACTACTGGCCCGATTTCCATGAAACTTGGTGGAAGGATGTAGCATGGCCCGAGGAAGAACCCATTACATTTTGGAGTGGATCCGAATCACGCATCGGATACACAAATTATATTTCACTTTCGTTAACATTGTGAGATAGGGTATGGTCTTGGCGGAGGTCTGCGCTTTCTAAGTGCCCTTCTAGTTTTAACTATTTTGGGCTCAAATAAAAGCCAATAAGCAATTACAGCAACTATCTCCTTCAGATAAAGGTCACATGGGACACATACAAGAATGCTGATGTGACCTTTTCATTGAGGTGATGAAATGTCCAGCTTGCAGTATGTCACAAAGACAGTGCTCTGTCTGACATGACAAACTCAAATGCCATCTGCTGGGTGTCTGAGCAGTGAACACTGTGTAAGAAAAGAAGGGTTTAATTCTACTTGTTTTGATTTAGTACAAATTAACATGGCAGCATCCATTTATCAATCCATTCATGACAAATTGATTGTATATCTAAGCATTTTTAATATGTCCGATCCAATAGCATGCAAATGTAACTCCTTACAGAGAATGTGTAAAGAAGAATATCTAACCATTTAACATTGGCTCCTTCCTCTGAGACTTCACACTCTAACTCCACCCGCTCGCCCTTCATGACCATCTGATCCTCCAGGTTCTTCACAATCATGATGGGAGGCTCTGCAGAAAGCATACAAGAATGAGAAGGGGAATTATGACTCTTAATCCTGAAAATGTATGTTTTGTTTTTGGATTTGTTATGTTGTAAATTTCCTCAAAACTTAAAATACCTTTAACAAAGAGCTCAGTGGTGCATTTCTCCTCTCCCACCACACAGCAATATGCTGCATCATCTGCCAAGGAGCAGTGGTTGATGGTGAGGTAGCGCATGTTGCCAACACTCTCAAAGATGTACCTTTACAAAGACCAGTAAGATTATTACACATTGCTAATTTTTTTTTCCAGGGCTATAAATCATGAAGTTGATGAAATGGCAAACATTTTGGGAAAAGAGCACATATACTGATTTTTTTTTACACTTACTTGCTAGGGATGTTATGAAAGATGGAGTCCATCCATATATTGATGAAAGCAGAGGCAACGGAGAGACAGAGAGAATTAAAAAAGTTTACTGACATTATCAAGGATTGCTACTGTATTTGTTGAATGCTTCATGATGTACAGGTCCAGCATGTTTTATGGAGTTGAGGTTATAGTAGTAGTAGTAGTAGTAATAATAGTTTCCATCTCTTTCCTAAATTCTAACCTTCCAGTTGGTTGAATTGCTTGTCCATTCTTCAGCCATTTCACCTCAACATCTGGATTGGCGACCTCAACGGCCAGTTTTATTTTATGTCCTTTTGTCACTTGGTAAGCAGGATCCATCTTTTTGAGGAAAGCTACGTTTCAGAGAAGTTAGAAGTACAATAATCAAGTTACAATTAGGTCTACTTTACTTTACTTTGTTAGAATTAGATCAAGTGCAGCCTATTATACACTCTGCACAAACCTGCACTTTTCTTCTCTTCTTTCTTCATCTTCTTCAGTCTCTTGAGCATGCCTCTCAGGTCGGTAATGCCGTGCTGAAAAGCAATCTTCTCATATTCTGAAGAAGGCGCATGGCTGAGAATATCCCACACGTCCAGGTCCGGCTCTGTGCTCACCTGCACGGCTCTAATACAAGGAAAACAACCCGAGAAGGATGTTAGAATCAGTGACTTAGTGTTTGAAATTCACATTAGTCTGGAATTCACATTATGAATACAGACTAAAAGAGGCATGCTATAACAGAGGTACAGTAATATTAACATGCTGGTAATACAAATGACAGATTACTACTCACAATTTTATTCACGATGAATTCACTATTCATTTCTAATAAATAACTAATAAGCAACTGATCGTTAGTCAACTTCATACAGTGTTTACTAATATACAGCATATAGAATGGCATAATTAAGATGGTAACAAAAAAACAAAAATTATAATTTCTTGCATGACCAAAAGGTGTTGCAATATAATTGCTTGGATTCAGTATTGTTTTTGTGTGGTCATGAACTTCTTAAAAAGAGACACTATTTAGTATAAAATATAGACAAAAAAAAACGTGAATGAAAAACTAATGAAAGAAGGAACACAAGCTAGTTATGGCTGCAGTATCCTCCCTCTCCTCTCTTCCTCCCACTAGTCTGGGTGTTTTTACCTCACCTGTCCACTAGGTGCCCTCAGCAACTTTTCTACCTCAGCCAATCATCTGACCAAGTGAAGAAAATGCTGTTTATTACTATAGTGAGAAGCATTATGTTTTAAATGTTAAAGTAATTGACCTGCACTATTTAATCAACAATCAGGGTACAGAATACTGTAAAAAATATATAAATAATGATATACATTAGCAAACAACACACTTCTTTGCATGATACTGCTATTCACAAATAACAAAACAATTATACAAAATACAGTAAAATGTTAATTCTTTTCTACTGTAGTAAATACTGTTGAAACAACTGAATCCTGACAAATGAATGCATGCACAACAAAGTTTTCCTGCGACACTCAGACAGCATGTCAGCAGTTTCTTACCGATTTGAGGATTTTAAGAAACTGCTGCTCATTCAAAGGTAGAACCCAAGCGGCAAATATGGCAAAACAAACCAGACATGTTAAAACACAGCATTTCAACAGCAACACAATCAGCATATTAGAAATATGCCTTTAAAACAAATAAATAATTTACCAATGGTTAAACTGCAGGGAAGCAAGCATGCACGTATTAGTACTAAATAACTTCATTTTTTGTTGGGGTTTGACATGGTGTCCAATTGTATTTCTTGCACAGGGGACAATAAGTATCTGGTGATGGTGTGTTTGATGCACAGAAGTGATTTCTTCGATGTGTTGGGAAGGTGACTTGTGTTTCTGAGCTAAGACTGCAAATGTCAAAGAAAGAGGGCTCATCAACAACATGTGGAGGGGAGAGAAAAATAACTCTAAAAACTGCCTGATTGGTAAAGAAGTGTTGCTGTGGGAGTTATTGTAGTATGAGTGAGAAGGCAAAGGCAGAGGAATGAAATGATTTGAAGAAGCCTTTGCAAACTCAAAAGAATGCCAAACCTCATTTTCAAGTTAAAATCTGTGGACACATCATGTCACACTAACTTATCATTGTGCTCAGGCATATTTGCCTGCAGGTAAGTGTTATCAGGCGATCATTCCAGATGTTAGTTTGCTAAATGCAGAAGTAGCTTACTCTCTGAAGATGCAGGACGATCCAGGAAGAATGAGAGTGAGACAGAAACAAATTATAAAGCGGGAAGGAAAAACAAAGTTCCCTTATCCTGAAGGTCTAGAAATTACAGTCAGATTTTGTAAATGCTTACCTCTTTTTTAATAAGGTACTGAAGTCCAGCTCTCCCGAGTCTTCCTTTCCATCGGTACTACTGCAGAAACATCAGCCACCAGCAGCAAAACATCAACAACAGCACAGTAGGCTACATGATTGCTCCCCCAAAAAAGATACATGTTAATGCTTTACAGACATGGATTGTTTTAAACGTCCCATGGCATGAAAATTTCACTTTATGAGGTTTTTTAACATTAATATGCGTTCCCCCAGCCTGCCTATCTTGCTCCTTATGAGGTCATAAGGAGCAAGGTTACCTCCCCTTTCTTTGCTTTGCCCGCCCAGAGAATTTGGCCTGCCCATGAGAGAGAGACATCACGGCTTTCAAATGAGCAAAGTGGCAGTTGATCAAGGCCACACCCCCACCCTCCACCTTGCCCCCCCCCTCCCCCCTCCTCAATAGCTACAGACAAAGAAATGGCACATACTAAGGAAAGCTCATTGTGGGACTGGCTCTAGTGGCTGTAATTCTGCACCAAGGCTGGATTTCAGGAAAGAGACTTCAGATACAGTATTAGGGGACCACTAAGGCCTATATAAAAGCATCCAAAGCGCACCATGTCATGGGACCTTTAAATAAAACCAATCCACATTTCTAGGCTTTTACACAATATAAATAATTTCCTGTTTACCCATGCTCCAATGTGCAAGAAGAAGATTCTAAGATTACAAAATAGAAATTTGATTGGACAGAGTCATTCTGAAGACTGAAAGGAAACGGTGGATAAAAGAAGTGCATGAACAGGCAGATGTTTTTGCTGGAGAGACAGGTGTTGCCATGTTTAAAGGAACAATAGTTGTCACTTTGGGAAATACGCTTATTTATTCATACCAATGTTTGTGTGTTAACTATGGAACCAGAGCCGAGAGTCCATTAGCCTAGCATAAAGACTGGAAGCAGGGTGAAGCAGCGAGCCTGGCTCTCTCAAAATCTATCTAGGACTTCTAATAAACACATTATGTCTCATTTGACATCTCATTATGTCTCTGACAATGTGTGTGTTTTAGTGTGTGAATTGTCATAGTATGTGTATTTCCTTTTAAAAACTTTGTAAAGTGTCGTTGAGTGTTTAAAAAAAGTGCTTTATAAATAAAATGCATTATTGTTTCATCAATACAAACATGTTGTAGTTTTACTGGGAGTTGTGTGCTGTAACAACAGCCTAGCCAGTACAATGATACCGTGAGGTTGATACTGTGAACTCCTGGGGCACCTGTTAACTAGCCAGGTTTACACCTGCCTCCAGTCCTGCTACGCTAACTTAATGGCCTCCTGGCTCGAGCGTCAAAGTTAACACACACATATGAGAGTGGTCTCAATTTTCTAACTCTCGGAAAGAAAGCCAATGCATAATGTCCAATTATTCCCCTAAGCCATGAACAGCAGCAGCCATCCAAGCAAAAACAATACAAAACACTCAAGGTTATAGGAAACAAAGCTCACCATAGGGTCTGTTTGACTTTAATCAGTGGGATAAAAGATAAAAAGTGCGCTTGTCTCCTGCCTTCTGATCCAACAGCAGGATTAGAAGCTGAGTCTCTGGTTTATGTGGTGAAATTACAACACACCATAGCTGCACTTCCTCTATGTGGCAACCCTGTGGAAGAGTTCATTTACTGAAAAGCCTGTGTGTCTTAGCACATCCTGTCCTTTCAGTACGATCAAACCACCGTCAAAGCTCACTCTGCCGGGTAGCTGTTTGTGCAGCTGGCTCTGCTGTTTTGATCGAGACCCAGGGGTAGATCAGAGAGAGCTGACGGCTGCAACCAGCGCATGTTACTCAACAGTTTAATAAACAGATCTCAAGGTATCAAGATATGCTTGAGTCAAAGGTTAACACAATGACAGCTACTATAGTTGGCTACTACATCCAGGATTTTGAATTTGATTCCTATCAGCTCTCTCATGGTCTTTATTCTGTGGTCGTTCTCTCAAAATCCAGCAGATTGGAGGCTGCACCATCCACAACACTGGTTCTGTTTGACCTGATTTAGAGAAGAGACAGGCCACAGGAGAGAGACAGGGTCTCTGATACTGGTCCTGGTTTCTCTTTTTAGGCTTTAACAATCAGAATTCTCAGAGCTGGAATATGAGCCCCCATTGTTGCAACAAACCCCCTTTACTACCTTGATGGTGGTCCACTTCTCTTCTTACTGGCTTCACTCCTAATAGGTTAGCATTTCCACAGTTATTTGTTACACAAAACATGGTAATATTTCACCTGAACACTGACGTCTGGCATCTGTGTTAATCTCTTCAATCCTGATCAGCCAATAAAATGATAAATATTAAGTCTGACCTAGTGTTGATTGAGTCTGACAACAAACTAATGGTTACAATCTGCTCCTTATCAACTTTGCTATATGCACAACCATGTCTTTTTGCTACTTAAATGGCTAGTGACGTCCTAAAGGATACAAGTTTCAAATAATCCAGCTCATCAGGACACAAATTACTGCTGCAGCACTCTTCAGCCCTTTAACCTCTAAATGGTCATGGATTATTTAAAAGAAAAACCTCTTCGTCCCATCACTGTGCTGTTTATGCATTATATATCAATATGGATGGTGCTTACAATATGATTTAAATACACCTGTCCTGGAACAAACCTATTCACAGAGTACAGCAGTGAATAGCAGAATATGGATAATTTTGTTTAACTTTACAGTAGTTTGGTGTCTTTTTTATCACATAATTATCTCATTTGAGATTAGCAGGTATTAAATAGCTGAAGCCAAAAACAAAAACAAAAAAAACTGAAGAAGCACTGGAGCAGAATAAAGTATAATTTTCATATAGTCCTACTCTTCATATGAATCCATAATTCCAAATTAAAATAATAAATAAAATAAATAAAATCAATTTAAAGCAGTATATGTATTTAATATTAAAATGATAGTATGAATCAACACTGTATGAATTGTATTTGTAACTGATCAAGTATTTCAGTATCTAAGGTACAAGGGTTTGCTCTTGCACTGTAAAGAAAAGAAACCCAGGTCGACTTTTATAGCTGTGCGATACTAGCCGGGCAGCCAAACGCTTAATGTGAAACTAATATAGCAAAAAAGGAAACTAATCAATCAGCATATAATCAATTTAAATGTGACCAAAGATATTTTGTATTTTATACAAAGTAATAAAGTCTTATAAACTTACGTGCGCCTAAAAGCTGCTCTTATGTCGAGCCCTTCAGCAGCACAAGCCTCTGAAATACAAGAGAATCATGTAAGTGACTGAAATGATGATAGATGCAACATTAATGAGTGCCACAAAGAATCTGTCATGTACCAACAGGCCCTCTCACCATGTACAGCCAACTCAAAATTACAGCTGTCAAACTTGTCCCTGGATGTAACCTCACATCTGTAAGCTCCAGCAAAGTTAGGCTTGGCTGCGATGATTTGCATCTCAAACGTGTAAACCTGCAACCACATGCATGAGGAGGGATGTGAGAAGGCTAGTGTGAGGTTTGTGAGAACATCTTTGATTCAAAACCTTATTGTACATATGCTTCATATGTATTACATTATTAGTCATTGTAAAGGTTTGTTTCTCCATCTTGTTCTGATATTCTTAAATTAAAGTCTCCCCAAAACATTACCTCTAAGGCTTAGGATAAGCGTGCCTGCCGTATCGTGTTATCAGGATGAGTGACTGAGGCAAGAGCTTGCAAAACTGAGGGTTAGAAGGCCAAGACTTGCAAAACACCTTTGTTGCCTCAAAGTAAAACGTTACATATTGCAATTTTTAACTTAGTCTAATGCCAAAATAGATATCATGGGCAATTGTCCATGGGCTCTTTAAATAAAGCAATACAATCACACATATATTATGTGTCTTAAGACATCAAAATATGACCTCTAGGATATGTTTCTGTTTTAGTGCATGCAGCAATAGTCTACAGTACCTTACTGCTGCGGTCATATGTCTCCTTTAGCTGCAGGTGTTTTCCAGACTTGCTGGCGAGGTCCATCCACTTCCCTTTGAACCATTTGATGGTGGGTTTCTTCAGCAATGACTCAGCATTCACTTTAGCCACAAACGTGATGTTTTCACCTGTACAAAAGATGAATTTGTCATGTGAATCAACACATTATCCTTCAGATTCTGATATCCAATGAAGCATGGATATAATGTTATATATTGCCATAAAGTGCCATATATTTTATCAGTTGGATCTAGGACGTACATATATATATATATATATATATATATATATCCCCAAATATTGGGAAAGTAAAAAAAACTGAATTTATCAACAATATGGGATGAATTGTAGTTTTAAAATTAAAAGCACCAATTATATTTATAGCACTTTAATATTATTTCCATAAATGTCGCTTTCTCTTCAAATTTCACAATACCTTGCCCAGCTCAGTGTTTGAACTGAAACATATAATAATAACAACACTAATGTTAAACCTTGTTAAGAGGTGAACAGTTTATTGCACAAAATGTGACACCCACCTCATAATCATGCAACTTTCTGCAAGGGATAATTGACACCTAGTTTAGATTATTTCCCATTTGAAGCCACTCACCTACAGTGACCTCCCCACTCTGGGGTTTCTCTGTGAACAGTCCAATCAGGTCCTGTCTGGTGTCCGGAGGCTGTCCGTCTGAATAATCCAACAGGGTCAGAGCAAAATGCCACAACACGAAGTTGAGGGATCAAAATCAACCGTTTAATTCAAATGTACGTTAAAAATTAAAGCAGGTAATGAAAACCTTTTTCATTTGGCAGACTCAAGCTGGTTATTTCAAGGTGACAAATTGGGTGTATGACAAAATTGTTTTATAAATGTTATACACCCAAGGGTTCTTCAGCTCACACAGGTTTACAAGATACTTCTTTCACTACATACAGTGGCAAGAGAAATCAAAAAGCAAACCAAGCAACCATTTAGTACTGTATGGATATGTGTCAAAAAATAGAATATGCAATATAAACGTATGGCAGGTAAGCCCAATGGCTTTTGTGTAAACATGTATTTTAATGTATATTTATGTGATGTTTTTGAGTGTTTCGTTTTCAGGAAAAGCTTAACTCAAAGATTATGATATTGTGATGGACAGTATGATGTACATTAATGATTGAACAAAGGAAAGGGACTGAGTAACTCACCCTCAGCTGGAGGAGCATCATGTGTTGGGGCAGCGGTCTGGTCCTCTGTGGGTGCTGCTGCAGGCGGAGCAGGAGCCTGTTCTGGTTCTACACCGGACTCCCCAGGTGCATCAGCAGGCCCCTCAGCTGTGTTCCCATCATCACCAAAGAGATTAACAAGTCACAAGTAAGAGGTACAAAGAACAATATTGGGTCTGTGCGCTTTACCCCTATTAACAAGTAATCAGCTCCAAAAAAGGCAAATGACCTATGTACTAAACATAATTTATTTATTTATTATTTATTATTATAGAAAGCATAATTGTGTTTTTCGTTCTCTTTATTTTAAGCAAAACTTTAAATGATTTTATATGTGAATATTTTGTGTACCAAGGCACATAATCTGTGAAATTTATATATATATATATTTTTTTTTATACAATTTAATCTATTTGATATTCTTTTAAACACTGTTCTGTCAAAGTGAAAATATTCTCTGGTGAACATCTTCACTCTAAACCCAGATTTAGTTGTAATTAAACTTTTTAGTGGTCACTACTTATTCTCTCATGTTTAGTTAAAAAACATATTCATTACTAAATCACATTAGTTGTTTGTAATAATCATCTTAAGTATGCAGTGCACAGGATCTGAAGTTTTTTGTATGGGAGGGGCGGGGTCATTTGAACTGTTCTGCTCTGAAGCGATGCAAAGGCTCATGGCAAAAAGAAAATATGTTCTGAACGGTTTCTGTCCTAGCTAAAGTGCACTTTAATAATGTTCTGTTAATGTTTTGGGTGTGCATTTATGTTATCTGGGTTTTAGTTTTGTATGGTTGATTTAGTGTCCATGTTTATCTACATTTATTCTTGTACCATGAGATCCAGGTGGGGACTGATGGGAACTGGACAGTGAGACTGTGATTAATGGCATATACAGAGATTGGAAACTAGTATCTCTGTTCCCTAAGTGAATTTATCATGCAGTACAATACATTGGAAAATTACAATGATTTGTGTGTATAATTTACCCTACCATTTTGTTTGAAAAGATGTGTTGAATGAATTGTTCTTAAAGTCACACTGTCATGAAGGAAAAACATTATTTATGTAAACAAATTATTTGTTAGTACTGGTAAGTAGCCTAATGTTTTATATTTGTTGTGTTTCTTTGCATGTTTAAAGCTATAGTGCGTAGTTTCTGTCATTAAGTTTCACCTTGTGTAAAAACTTAGATGGTTTAAGGCAACGGGTTTCCATGCAAACTTCTAGTAAAGTCAACTAATAACAGAGATAACAGTGTATCGCTCAAATATTTCTTATGTCTTATCATCTTTGAATGGCTGGACGATTTTCCATGTGTTATCAGCTGCCTCTCATGCCTATCCTGAGCGCCAGTCAAGTGGTGGTTACTCATGAGGAAATAATGTGCTGGTGTGAGGGTCAAGGTCTCCGTGCAGACAGAGTACGGGTGGCTATGATATGAGCCACAGACAGCTGTAGGACGTCTCTTGTTGTAGCACACTGGGCCCATTAGTCTGCTGCCTTTCTTTAGGATTTGTTTCCACCTTATCAAATCCAAACAAACGACCTCAGCGGGTCACACTGACAGACTAATGGCCTTGCTAATGGCACAAACGTTGCTCTGTGATCCGCTACAGCACACAGTCATTGCAGCATACAGAACAGTGTAAAGTGCTGGACAAAATGATTGTGATTAAGTCAGTGATTGCAAATATCCAGATCGTTAAAGGAATAGTTTGACATTTTAGGAAATTTCCTGTCTGTATGGTAAATATGAAGCTACAACTAGGAGACAGGTAGCTTAGCTTAGCATAAAAACTAGAAGCAGGGGAAAACAGCTAGCCTGGCTCTGTGCAAAGGTAACAAAATCCAACACCAAAGCACATTGAACATGTTGTTTGTTTAGCATAAAACTTCAAGCCCAAAAGGGTTTAGCCTACTTCCGCGTTGTGTGGCCCATTTCACACATGCGTATTAATGTTTCTCCTGCTGCTGGCCCGTAGACTTTACATAGGAATCATGCACATAAAAAATGTATTGCAAGTATTCATAGTTAATTCATACAAAGAGAGAAAAAATACTCATCAAAGGTTTTACGTAATGTTTTTTGGAGATTTTATTACCTTTGGACAGAGCCAGGCTAGCTGTTTCCCCTTGCTTTCTCTTATGCTAAGCTAAGACAATTGTCTGTTGGTTTCACCCTGACATTTGAGAGACAAATATGTGAGTGGTATTAATTTTCTCATCTCACTCTCTGCATGTGAAGCTAATAAGCGTATTTCCTAAAATGTCAAACCATTCCTTTAAGAGCAAACACTTCTTAAAGACAGAGCACACAAAGCTGTTTCAGAGAGCAGTCACTGTCTAGAATGTGAGTTCATGTGCAGAACATTAAGTGCATGCAGTGCATCAAGTATTTACTGCCTCAGTGGTTTTCTGCATTGAGTGCTTTATTTTGCTTTGTGCTCTGTGACGACGTAGCCAGTAGGTGAGCCAACAGAGACCTCAAACACACAGCTGCAGGATCAAAGTCTCGTACCTGGCTTTGAAACAACCTTCAGGTCAAACTTGACCTTTGACCCCCCAGCTATCACCGCGTAGACATTGGCATCTTCCTTGGTAATAGCTTTTATAGCGAGGTAGTGCTTGTTTCCGTCGGCTGTGATCACATATTTGTCGCCACTGGCAATGTCCTTTGAGTTGCACTGCCATTTTACTTTAGCATCAGGCTTCTCTGTTTCTGCTTCATAGACCACAGAGGACCCCTCCTCTGCCTCCTGAGTCTTTGGTTTCTTGGCAAATGCTGAAACTGAAGAGGGAGGGTGGGTTCAAAATAAAAAGTAAGCCTTTTGAAGTGTCAGTTAGACTTTGTTTTAACATGTCTGCTGTAAGGGTGTAATCAAATCATCTTGAGGAGTAAACACACATGCTATAATTGTCTTGCTGAATGGACATTAATGAGAATTTTGTTAAATTGCAAGAAAAACAAGTAACTGTAAGTAAAAGTTGCCTCATGCTTTGCACCCTAAGTGTTTTGTTATTTTATATGTTGTTATTTTAAATTAAATAAAAGACCCCAAACACACACATATATATATATATATATATATATATATATATTTATATATATGAGTATATGAGAGTATATGAGTAACATTTAATCATTTTTTTATTATTGAAAGATAATCTAATCATTGATTCAGAAACAAATGCCACGCCTGAAGAAAGAACAATACTCTAACAAAGACCATTCATATTTTAGCAAAAGAAGAAGAAGGCTCATGAGCTCAAAAAATAGTGTTGTACAGTCTGCAGCACACTGGGTGGGGCTAGCTGAAAACCAATGAATTTGCCTTTTCTATTTGTCTCAAAGCACCAACATCTGGCTTTATGAAGTCTTATTTGTGCATTCTTGAGAGAATACTGAATTCTAAAGCATACAGTTTGGGCTTCGTTTGAGGAGTTGAAAAGAAAGAAGGTAAAAGGACTGAAACTCTACAGTTATTCAACATAAACACATTAATTATTTAATTAATCAGAGTCATGACTAATTTAAAGTTGTTCCTAAGAATGCCAACTCAGTAGTGATGTCCTTGTAGAGTGTCCTTGTGTTTATAATGTGACCTCTTGCGCCCATTCACATTGTATTTGTGTAAAAAGGCCATTGCACTGTCTGAGAACAGACTATTCACATTGATATCTTTCACTAAAGTAAAAGTAGCATTACCACAATCCAAAAAATAAAGTCCTGCATTTGATGTTATACTTAAGTACAAAGGTATAAGGCTAGATCTATCAAAAGTACTCCAGAATGTTTCTATTGTATTATTATTATTATTATTATTATTATTACTATTAGCAGTAGTAGTAGTAGTATTACTATCATAAACATATAAACAGCATTTTCATGGTGTATCTCCAACAAATATGGAACTAATTTTAAGTGATTTATAAATGCAACGTAGGAAAGCTTTTTTGCACACCTCTTTTGTCGGGCAGGTGCGTAGGATATGATCAAAAGTAGCAGATCAAATTTTTTTAGAGAATATCCCGCACACTGACAATTACGCAAGCAATCATTTATTTAGAAGAAAAATACAACATTTCGGTCTAAAGTGATTTATAAATGACATGGAAGTTTAATCTATAACAAGGTATTATACCTTATAAACTGGCCATATGTTTTATAATAATGTAAATCTGCAAAGTAACGAATGCTGTCAGAAAAATGCAGGGTAAAAAGTAAAAAGTACATTATTTTCCTCTAAAATGTACAAAGTTGAAGGCAAGTGAAGTTAAGTACGAGTACCTCAACATTGTACTTAAGTACTGTACTTGTTACATTCCACAACTGCATAAGAGATGTTGATCATCACAGGATGGCACACATGCTACGTCCATCCAGTGAATTAAAGTCCATTTACTTTCATTAATTAGCATTCAATCAAAACATTAGCTTGTTTTTGATTGGGGCTTCAGGTGGAACTAAAATGGAGAAAAGCTGAATGAAAATGAACCCCAACCAAGACACACCTGGATCATTTATAACAAACTCAACACAATCACAAAACTGTCTACACTTATCAATAACAGTAACAGGCATGGGTCATGATCCTAAATGAAGAAAATAAACAATTTTGACAAGGTGTCTACCGTCAGTCTATTAATAGTAAGTTTTAAATACATTGTGTAAAACACCAGCTGCAGGAAAGGCAACAGAGAGGTATTTTCATCTTTTTTTTAAAGTTATAAAATGTTCATAGCAATGTCAGTCTCCAACACTTATCTTCTTTAGACCTAAAAATAGTGATTGTACGTGACAGCCCTGAGAGTAGCATGTGTTTAACAGTGAAACAGTAACACCAAGTGTTTGGAATCATGAAATGTACTTAGGCGTATTTTATATGCATATTGTTTCTAGGTTTGAGACAGAACAAAAAAACTTCATGTGTTGCAAGATGACCTTATGAGTTTATATATAGGATGCATATGTACTGGACTAATGAATGAGGCTCGCCGGCTTCAGCTGCAACAGGGGCACAGGTATCATAGTCGAGGGATTAACTGGATTCTATTTTTGTGACTCTGGAGGCACAGAATGAATGATGTGCGCTCAGTCTGTCTGCAGCCAGCGATCTCTACTGTTGCGACACCTCTTGTCATGTTGTCAATGAGTCATGCCGCTGTACCTGTCACACCACTATCACGTTTGAAGTAAAATCCCTCTCCTAGTTTTAGTTAGTTATATATATCATTTGAGTTAGTTACTTGTTTTACTCAGCAGCCTTTCTTTTAACATAAGTGGTGCTATGGGTAACTGTTTACATGAGTGGGTACCCATTTTGTTTGTATTATGCAAGCACGAAAGCACCTTCACTTTTTTTATTTTTTTCTGGCCATTTGGGGGCAGCGGAAATAAGTTGTGAACACAACATTGATACATGATTACCTTTTAAGTTGATATGGCAAACTTGTTTCTTATTTTCACATCCAGGAGTTATAGAGCATCATTGTCATTAATTTAAAGTTGTGTTTTTGGCCAACTGATGAATCTAAATCCAATATTCACTCTCTTGAGTAAACTCTCTTAGCTCTGTCTTTGGTCTCCTGAGGGAAATATCTGGCTCTTTGGCTGCTAAATGCTCTACTACGTTCATCGGCTGGTCACTTAATGTTTTGAGAGCTTTTTCACTAAAAACAGCTGCCTGCTGCAGCTGAAAACAAAGCTATGGAAGCGCTGAGACTTAACCAAAACAGTAAAGTTGCGGCTCAGATAGCTAAACTATGAGCTTGAACTCACTGAGCTAATGGAAGTTGCAAATTCAGGTGACAATTCTCTGAAGGTACCTTAATACGAGCAACTCCTTTAACAATATCACATTATTTTCACATTGTCATTTAATACACTGTTATATAAAAAAAAGGATGATTAAAGACGCTTTAAAATACATATTGCATTGCTTTAAAATAAACATGCTTTGACAAATCATGTTTATTTCAATACTACAAAACACTGAAAAGCATCATGTTAATTGTGGAGTGTTGATAATAATTGATAAAAATGTAACAGACGCAAGGCGATCATACTGTTCCAAATCCACAACACTAAAGGTCTAGCACTCACAAGCTGGCCATTTGGGCTGCAATGTGTCATCTGATATGTGATACATCGAGCCTCTCACTACACAAATAACAATCCATTCCCACCTAAGAGAGGAAAAACTCATTTGTCAAGTTGCAATCCTGGCGGGCATTTTTGGATCAGCGATGCATTTGTGAATGCAGTGATGCTGGAAATGTGACAGTGTCGATTTCACATCAGTAGATGTTTCAACCTGGATGTGACGTGTAACTGAGTTCCTGACACGGCCAAAAGAGGATTGGAGTAACAAGCTTCTGGCTACGTGAGTATTTGCACCAAGCTAATTGGGTCAGCTTAATAAGCCATGGGATATATTTGAATTATATACAGTATTGGAAGCATAGACTTTTAGTTACTTTACTTGATCTAATGCTTTGTTATGACATTCCCTACTATCTGCAGGGCATTTACTCATCATGCAAATACATTTTTGTCACAATAAATGTTAAAGTTACCAAACCTATGTGGCATCATGCCTCATTTGTATATGGATTTCATGATGTTTTACTTATCAAAGCTTACATTTTTGTCCTACTGCTGCTGTGACTTTAGTTTCTTTGTGTGGAATCAATAAAGGTTATTTTATTTTATCTTGTTATAAAACATAATTTAAAAAATGTAGTTTCTCTATTTTACAGATTTTATTGTCTGGAAATAAATATTTTATTGTCTGGAAATAAATAACCAGTAAATTCAAGTGATCACTGTATGTACAAGATAATGGCAAGAATTTGCTTTTAATTGTGACAAATTATAAAAAATAGTGACTTAAAATTTTTTGTGGGTTTGCAATTTAAAAAGAAAACATGATACAATCTTTAATTTTTCATGTGTAATGTAATAATCACATTATTCTGTAAAGAGTCAAACAGTGTATTGTTGTTTATCATGAAAACAACTTGCAGGTCTCCAGTGAGCGGTTTAGATGTGGTTAATAGTTGCTTAATAGGGGCGTGACCAAACACAGTAGAATATTTTCTCACATTGTTAGTTTCTTAGAAGAAGTTCGTGTTAAAGGAGAATATTGCACAATGTAAGTAAACTGTTAGCTATTCTGTTTCAGGATGTTGATAAGTTCACAGTTCATACGTACTAGACTTTTTTAGACATTTGGTCTTACAACAGGATTATGCTAATGTAGACAATGTACTGTAAGTTGTTCTTTCTTCACCAGTTAAGGACACTTAATGACACATCTTTCAAAAGTAGCTGAGTGAACACGCTTACCTGCTTTTTTGACTGGCTCTGGCATCCTGAATGATGTCCTCTCCTCCACAGTGTGACTCACCCAAACAGTCTGCCGTCTATCTCAACCCCGTGCCTTTAATAGTCCTGTTGATTCCAAAAAGCACCCTCTCCCCGCCTCCTCCTCCTTCATGAACCATCCCACCTCTCCTGCCATTTTAGTTTTCCTAGGCCCAACACAATGTCCAAAAACACAACACCCCCCCGTGCACGTCTGACCTCGAGCTATATTTCAACCATCCTTTCCTCCAACACCTCGGCTGAATGACAGGCCTTGAGAGGGAGGGGACGGGATGTAAGGCAGTGGTTAAATTTAGAGCCTTGAATCCTATAAAAAAGTTTGCTCTTTCCACATCTGTGCTGCACCTGGTCAACCTTTGAATCTAACAATGAATACAAGAGGATGGTTGAGAATACAAGATCTAGAGGTTTGTTACATCTGTTGGCAGAGATGAGTGTGTTTTCGATTCATTTGGGTTGTTTTTTTTGCAGACTTTAAATTCATATTTGTCTTTTTTAGTCTGACTTATCATTTTGTCAGTTTAAAAAAGCTGTCAGGGAATCAAAATACAAGAAAATTGACATAGGCGCTTATACAAATCTACAAATAATTCTAATTCTTATATTTTACTGTACTATACTATATTTACAACATTATACAATACTAGTTGTTACTATAACAAATTGTACTGTTTTATTGCACTGTACTGTACTATACTATGATATATGTTACTATATTATAGGCTACTGCAGTATATTTTACAATATTATGCTACTGCAGTTTTTACTGTGCTATACTTCATTACTATGTACTGCACTATATACTTTATTTTAAATTACTTTACTATGCTATATTTGACTGTATTTTTCGAGAATATAGGCCTATTATACTATATTTTACCATACTATGTTATATTTTACTTTATTACACAGCCTCGTTGAATACTCGATTCTGATTGGTCGATCACGGCATTCTACGGTCAGTGGTCGGTTGTTTCTGTATAGCAGACCATTTATCATTAATCATCAATATTTATGCTCATATGGAACTTCGCATCGGGGTCCTGCATCCCCCCAGTCGGGGTTCAGATTCAAAATAATTCACTCTACATGATTCCTTACATACTATACTATATTTTACAACATATATATATATATATATATATATATATATATATATATATATATATATATATATATATACATACCTACGGTTCCCAATTTTTCCAGGTTTTTACTGAAATTCATGCAGTTGAATGTCTCATTGTACTCTGAAATGAAAGAATAGAACAAATGAACAATTTAAGTTAAAAAGAAATCATGGACATCATGGCTGGCTTCAAACCAGAAAAGTGGCAGTTGGTCAAGGCCACACCCCCACCCTCCACCTTGCCCCGCCCTCTCTCCTCCTCAATAGCTACAGACACAGAAATGGCAAGCTCATTGTGGGACTGGCTGTAGTGGTGTAATTCTGCACCAAGGCTGGATTTCGGGAAAGAGACTTCAGATACAGTATTAGGGGACCACTGAGGCCTATATAAAAGCATCCAAAGAGCACCATGTCATAGGACCTTTAAGCTGTGCTTGAAGCTGTTGTCCTGTGAGCCACCTATCATGCAAGCTGTTGACTCTCAGAAACTTGTCTTCTGATTCTGTTGTGGCTTTGGGTCTGCCAGACCTCTTCCTGTCAGAGTTTCCCCCAGTTTCTAAGTGCCTTTTGATGGTGAAGAATACTGTACTCACTCAATTTCTCTGTAGGAAAGACCAACATTCTTAAGTGTTATGATGGTCTGTCTCTCTTTCATTGTTAATTGCCTTTTCCCCGCCATTTTTATGGCAACACACTACTTTCTGCAGTACAATACTGTTCAAATAATGCTCACGAGGGTACGGTACCACATTGTGTTCCAACAATACTTTTATACAAACAGAGGGGGTTGTAAGTAATCCAGACAAGTTGGAACACATGTGGGAATTGGTAGCACCAACTTTCAAAGCTTGATCAACCTTTAACAGCTTTACGTTGTTAACCCATTTCTTGTTCCCTGAAAAAGGCCTTTTTGTAAAATTCTGAAACGTACATTATTTTTCAGTTTTGGGTAACCTTACTTTTTTTTTTTAACCTCAGGCAGTTCACCACTTACCTTTGTACCATTTTAAGCTATTCATTGGACTTGAGCTGCTAAAATTTCAATAAAAAACTAAAAAAATTGGGGTGTTCTAAAACTTTTGACCGGTATATATATATATATATATATATATATATATATATATATATATATATATATAGAGTGCCTATGGGAAAGTATTTTCTCCGCCCTTGAACGTTTCTGACCTTTTGCCACATTTCAGGCCTCAAACATAAAGATATAAAACTGTAATTTTTTGTGAAGAATCAACAACTAGTGGGACACAATCATGAAGTGGAACGAAATTTATTGGATATTTCAAACCTTTTTAAACAAATAAAAAACTGGAATATATTGACGTGCAAAATTATTCAGCCCCCTTAAGTTAATACTTTGTAGCGCCACCTTTTGCCGCGATTACAGCTGTAAGCGCTTGGGGTATGTCTCTATCAGTTTTGCACATCGAGACTGACATTTTTGCCCATTCCTCCTTGCAAAACAGCCCGAGCTCAGTGAGGTTGGATGGAGAGCGTTTGTGAACAGCAGTTTTCAGTTCTTTCCACAGATTCTCGATTGGATTCAGGTCTGGACTTTGACTTGGCCATTCTAACACCTGGATATGTTATTTTTGTGAACCATTCCATTGTAGATTTTGCTTTATGTTTTGGATCATTGTCTTGTTGGAAGACAAATCTCCGTCCCAGTCTCAGGCTCTTTGCAGACTCCATCAGGTTTTCTTCCAGAATGGTCCTGTATTTGGCTCCATCCATCTTCCCATCAATTTTAACCATCTTCCCTGTCCTGCTGAAGAAAAGCAGGCCCCAAACCATGATGCTGCCACCACCATGTTTGACAGTGGGGATGGTGTGTTCAGGGTGATGAGCTGTGTTGCTTTACGCCAAACATAACGTTTTTGCATTGTTGCCAAACGCTTGGATTTTGTTCTCATCTGACCACAGCACCTTCTTCCACATGTTTGGTGTGTCTCCCAGGTGGCTTTCGGCAAACTTTAAAACGATAACTTTATGGATATCTTTAAGAAATGGCTTTCTTCTTGCCACTCTTCCATAAAGGCCAGATTTGTGCAGTATACGACTGATTGTTGTCCTATGGACAGAGTCTCCCACCTCAGCTGTAGATCTCTGCAGTTCATCCAGAGTGATCATGGGCCTCTTGGCTGCATCTCTGATCAGTCTTCTCCTTGTATGAGCTGAAAGTTTAGAGGGATGGCCGGGCTTCGTAGATTTGCAGTGGTCTGATACTCCTTCCATTTCAATATTATCGCTTGCACAGTGCTCCTTGGGATGTTTAAAGCTTGGGAAATCTTTTGTATCCAACCGGCTTTAAACTTCTCCACAACAGTATCTCCGACCTGCCTGGTGTGTTCCTTGTTCTTCATGATGCTCTCTGCGCTTTACACGGACCTCTGAGACTATCACAGAGCAGGTGCATTTATACGGAGACTTGATTACACACAGCTGGATTCTATTTATCATCATTAATCATTTAGGTCAACATTGAATCATTCAGAGATCCTCACTGAACTTCTGAGAGAGTTTGCTGCACTGAAAGTAAGGGGCTGAATAATTTTGCACCCAACTTTTCTTCAGTTTTTTATTTGTTAAAAAGTTTGAAATAACCAATGAATTTCGTTCCAATTCATAATTGGGACCAACTTGTTGTTGATTCTTCACAAAAATTACAGTTTTATATCTTTATGTTTGAGGCCTGAAATGTGGCGAAAGGTCGAAACGTTCAAGGGGGCGAATACTTTCAAGGCACTGTATATATATATATATATATATATATATATATATATGTACTATACTAGTTTTTACTGCATACTGTACTATACTACTATACTTTACTATATTTTACTTTACACTATACTAAACTATACCATACTACTGTACACCTACAGTATGTAAATCTCCTATGAACTAAGGTATGTAAATATACTATATATTCTTGACTTTAATTATCATAAATTAGACGCTGAGCAGAAGAGGATCTCGTCTCACAAGACTTTTGCTGTTGCAGCCTCAATGCAACCCTTAATCTGGAAAACATACTCTGTACCAACTGAACCCTGCAGATGGCAGCTGGACCAGTCATCAAATTAGGGGAAGTGGTTTTAGTTAGACCACAGCAATGACCAGTGTTGTACTCAGAATTTGAACAGAGAGCCACATTTGTTGCTTAAGTTGGTTTATTAGGGAGCCCTTGTTGTGATGTATTTACTGTCCTTTCTAACAAACTCAGAACTCATCCATCCCTGCCTTTTAATGAATGGAAGTAAGTAAATAGACTGATTATCCAGCTCTGGTTAAGTTCTATTGCATTGTATTGTATTGTATTGTTCTGGGTATCAATTACAGCTTGACCATTGAGGGGAGCTGTTGGCTCTTGGGACACCAGGTGCTGTAGTGTTTTTATATTTACACACTGCACATTTTAGCAATTAATTACTCCTTGTTATGGCAGTGTTTTTGTTTTGTGTTATATATTATTATTTTATTTTATGGTTTTAGTGTTGTTTTATTATATTTTACTTAAGTGAATTTCATCAGCAAAAGTGGTTTTGGAATGTGGTAAACCTATTTTTCTGTTAAAAGGGAGGTATGATTGTTGTGAAGTTGCTAAGCATTGTATTAGCCTCATAGTGGCACAGATTGCTAATCAATAGGAAAACAACTATGATAACTATAGAAAAACACAGAGATACGTTACTGTAACATAATCAAGCCATTCAAGAGAAACTACGGTATTCAATGCAGACAAAAGAGCTGAATGCAAAGCTGCAGTGCATAGTTGTATACTAACTACTTAAGCTGAAAACTCCAGATGTGTCACTTTGGGCACTTTGTTAGCCTCACACCACCAGCTCACCAGTTATCTAGTTATCTTTATAGCTGTAATGAAACGTAAGAGACCTCATCTCTGAATCTAAAACAATACAACTTCATGTAATGCTTACTTCTTCTTCCTGTTCTTTGTGTTCTACCTCTGATGTGAGATGTTATCACTTACAAACAGTTACTATACACATGCTTTATTAAGCAATTCTTAATTATAACATACAGAGTTTCATGTATTTGTACAAAACATTTGTAATGTAAATAATCATAGTAATGGTCTTATAATGGTCCTCCAAGGTTAGTCTATCCCATTAATGACTTATTTGTGTCTCCTTGGTGTTTTAAATATGAAATTGCAATTATATATACATACAGTAGTACACATAGTACCCACAAGAGAACGTACGCCTTTCAACTCTCACTAGTTACATGTTATGAAACAAAAACTTGAAAATAATATTGAAATGTATAAACAGACTTTTCCAAATAGAATATGCACTGATATGTGTGCACACATATTTAGAAATGCATACTGGGAGCACAGTAACCCAGGGTCTAAGATGCATACAGTGTAACTGCAACGTCCCTCTCTCTCTTTTCCCCGCTGCATTTTGACTGTACACAATTAGCTGTTGATCCCACTGTACAGCAGTATAGGTGCTATTCACAAAATGCAACTTAGCATGTTTGATTAAGCATCTAATACCAGAAACTACACCTCTACACTTGACATTTCAGAATTCCTACATATATTTTCTCTCCAGATGACTCTTCCCCAGCACCTCATCACTGAACTGGTACGTTAGCTTCTTCTTAATCTTTTTCACCTCTCCAGTTTTGCCATAGTTGCGTAAGGCACGAGCCATCTTCTGATAGGTCATTTTTTTGCGGTTTCCCTTCTGGATTCCCCAGCGGTGTGCAAGAGCCTCCTTGTGTTTGGATGAAAACTGGAATGTCCCTTTGTCTCTGTCCACCCACCAGATACTGTCCTTCATATCGCCGTTCCTTAAAAGGTCCAACAGGAACTGGTACAAACGGATCTTCTTTTTATTGCCTGTTGGAAACATCAGAGAGTTGCAAAATTACTCATTTTGAACTGATATGCACTGTAATGATATTCATTATGTACATTATATAGTTTTATTACTTGGTGAATAAAAAAAAGAAAAACAACAACAACAACAACAACTTGTAATTCTAAAAACTAATATATTGGCTGTGGCACAGTAGTGACACTATAAATGAGGTGGTTCAATTGTTTTTGTGAGTTTCAACCAGTCTAGACCAACCATATCAGTTTATATATATATATATATATATATATATATATGAGGCAAATTAAATACATGGAGCAAAGGCACAATTTTTGTTTACTCTGTCTCTCTTTTTCATATCTTTTACATCTTTAATTGGAAGTAACATAGTAAGACAATGCTAAAGAAAAGTCTAAAATTCTAAGAAATACTGGCAGATCCTCCGTGAGTCATTGTTTTAGTGTTTTCCACATTGCCATGGTGCTACGTGATAATCCTAATTGATGACATGTTAACTCTTTTTGAAATAGGTTATTCAAATTCTTAAACATTAAGATAAGATAAGTGTATACGTTTCTACAAATGTCTGTCTGTACCAAATACAGAAAATCAAATCTGATTCTAGTTTACAGGAAAGTTACTTGACAGTCAAATGATGAAAACTGTCACTGACAGTAACATATGTAACCACAGTTCTGAGTTTGGAGACTTTCCACGCTACTTGATTGTTGCAGTAGTTAACTTGCAACACATTGCAATTTAAGGACCATGCATGTTGCCTCTCTGTTTAATCTCATTTAGAACATGTTACTGAGATGCTCTGAGCTGGACACACTTGGAGAACCGTGTTTCAAGGCTGCCTTGGAGAACCGTGTTTCAAGGCTGCCTTAATGCGGCGAATGTGCTATAAGATGACATACAATCACTGCCACAGAAATGCTTAAAGGGGCGTGTGAATAAAAAAGAAAATCATGCAAATATTTACAAAGGTATTTCAGAATCAGAACACAAAGCTAACCCAATGCCAAACCTCCACCAACCCAATGCGTGGAAAACAACACTGGTCTGCTGCAACACTGCTTAGACACTGCTTAGTGACTTAGCACTTCTAGATATACCATGACCTGGATGATTGAGAATCCTCACATGGCCAGCACAGTTGGTCTGTCCTAAAGTATATGTGTTAAGTGCTCAGTAAAAAGCTGGAGTGTTGCCCTCACTGCACATATGACGTGGCCTATAAAATCTATATCCTTACCCAGCTCTCCTGGTGTGACATAAGGGATTCGATCTCTCAGACACTCCTCATCAGACACCTCCAGTGGGGGACTTCGTCCTCCATGCTCCTCATCATCAGAGCTGCGCTGGGACACGTGTGGTGGATACAAAGCCCGAGGGAAGAAGGCTACCTACAACACAGGAGTCAAAGTTTTTGCTAGTTTTTGGAAAAAATACAACTTTCCATACTGTATGAGAATGTTAAATATTTAATCAGTATTTGTTTAGTTATGCAATTACTGCGAAAGAGTTTGGAAATTTTGGGAGATGATAAAGCAAAAAGATGTACATGTAATGATGCACCAGTAAGTCTGGGACTGAACAGATAAAGAGTGGTTCAATTGTTGCTTAAAGCAGTTTCTGTCTCCCCCATGAGAAATTCTAAGTAATGACAACAACACTGTCGTCCACATGACACAAGCCTTAAGGCCGTTATATACTAGACGCATCCAAGGTGGCGCGCGACATTGTGACGTCAAAATGACGTAATATCCGTCCGGCGCGTCCGATTTATGGCGCGCGAGCCGAGGTCGCAGACGCTTTTTTTCAGTGACGACAGGGAACGGAAGCCTGAATATTAATGGTTTACCCGACACTGTTGCCAGGACTCTCAGAGTACTGCAGTCTCTCTGGTAAAACTATTGCTGAGATGAGCTTGAGTGGTGATGAAAGGCTTGATCCGACGGGGAAGCAGCTCACTGAATCAATCGATGCATGACGGCAACGCTGCTGCCAGTTCTGCCTTATTTACCTTTTTATCTTCTTCTTCTAGTCTGTAGAAGGTAACGTCGTGAGTAGTTGCTCATTAGCGCCACGCGCTTCGAGGAGAAGAGTGTATCGCGCCCGACAGCACAGGTATAAATACTCTCGGCGATCTCATGACGTCACATTTGTATGCGCCAGCTGCCTGCGTCCAGTATATAATACTTTAATCGTGCTTTTACAGTAACCGCAGCCGAGCTGGCGCGTGCATATGTGACGTCATGAAATTGCTGTGACTATCTATACCTGCGCTGGTCTGCGGACACTAGTTGCAGTCTTCCTACCGAAGCGCGTGGCTTAAAAAAGGCTACCAAGTTTCTTCACGGACTAGAATAAGAAGAAAAAGGTAAACAACGGCAGAACTGGCAGCAGCATTGCCGTCAATGCTTTGATTTGATTCAATGACCTACTTTGTCAGATCAAGCCTTTCATTCACCATAAAAGAGCTCATCTTAACCCAGTAAGTTTACCAGAGAGACTTGCAGTCACTCTGAGAGTCCTGTATCCGGTTGTCGGCAAACTCATTCAGGCCTCCTGTCTCCGCTTTGTTGCGCGCCGCTGAAAAAAAGAGTTGTGCGCGACCTCGGCGCCTGCGCCATAAATCGGACGCACCGGCCGGATATTACATCATTTTGATGTCATGATGTCGCGCGCCACCTTGGATGCGTCTACTGTAAAAAAAACTTTACGTGATCGCGCACTCTCCCCCACGCAGTTGCTAGTAGCCACCATGGTAGCCACGGAGGACACGGAGGATTAAATAAAACATGATGGACTCTTCAGAAGAGGTAATCATCTTCACTCGAGATTCTGTGCGCCAAAGTCACTGGACGACACAATTTTGTGAACATAACCATACTGACAAATACAGAGAGAGTTGTGTGGAGCTGATAGTCTTAATTAGCTTTACAGCAACTCATTTGGCAATGGCTTGAATGTAATGGACGTTCATTAATATAAAAAAGTTACGCACTAGAGCTTTAAATTCAGAGAGTACATTCACTCTAAGATTGTACTTAAACAGAATGTTAAGGTACTACACTATTTCCATTTAAGCAACTTTATACTGCTACTCCAGCCATAATTACTAGTTTTCAGATCAAGATTTTACATATAAAACATATGATCAGTTTATTAAACATGATGCATAAACTAAGTAATGCTTACATGTTAATGCATCACTAATAATGACCCATTCGTATAGAAATATAACACTGACAGGGGCCATTCTGCATTATGAGTACTTTTTCTTTGATACTTAAACCTATATAACAGTAATAACAGAGGATATAAATGAAAATATTAAAATAAATGCCAATACCATTTTCTTGAGGAGAATTGAGGAAATAGAGTTAATTGAAGTGGTAAATAAGTTCAAGAATAAGAAATCCACTGATAGTAATTGTATTGACATGGCTTTAGTTAAAAACATTGTACATAGTATAGCGAAACCCCTGACTCATATCTTTAATCAATCATTACAAAGAGGCATATTTCCAAATCAAATGACAATTGCAAAAGTCATTCCCATCTACAAAAATGGAGATAAGCACCTTTTCTCAAACTATAGACCGATTTCTCTTATTCCACAGTTCTCAAAAATATTAGAAAAGCTTTTAATCCATAGATTTGATCAGTTTATAGAAAAAAATAATCTACTGAGTTAACATCAATATGGCTTCAGATCAAACCGGTCAATGGCAGTGATGGAGCTAATAGAACAAATATCTACAGCTATGGATAATAAGGAAGGCGTTTTCATAGATCTAAAAAAAAGCCTTTGATACAATTAACCATAAACTATTATTGAACAAACTGGAAAAATGTGGGATTAGGGGAGTAGCACATAGATGGCTCAGTAGTTACCTGGAAAATAGATATCAATATGTCCATTTAAACAACTGGTTACATGTGGGGTCCCACAAGAATCAGTGCTGGGTCCTAAATTGTTTCTACTGTACATAAATGACATTTGTAATGTGTCTAAAATATAACATTTGGTTTTGCTTGCTGATGACACCAATTTGTTTTGTTCTGGCAAAAACCTTGAGCAGCTTTTGGATACAGTGGAAATTGAACTTGATTCTTTAAAACGATGGTTTAATCTTAAGAAGCTGTCTTTGAACATAAATAAAACTAAATACATAATATTTGGACATCGGAACTTTAAGAAGCCTAGACAAATTACGTTAGACAATATTGAAATAGAAAGAGTACAGGTTAACACATTTCTGGGAGTTATTCTTGATCATAAATTATGCTGGAAACCACATATTAATCATTAATCATTAAAACTAAAATATCAAAGTCCATAGCTATTCTGAATAAAACCAAATATATTCTTAATAGAAATTCTTTACATTTATTATATCAATCTTTCATACTTCCATATGTAACTTATGGTGTGGAAGTTTGGGGGAATACATATAAAACAATTACAAATCCAATTTTTTTACTGCAAAAGAGAGCAATCAGAATTATAAATAGGGCAAATTATCGTGAATCGACAAATCAGTTATTTATACATTTACAGGTACTTAAATTTAGTGAACTTGTAGACCTTAAAATAGCCTCTCTAATGTACAAAGTATTTAATAGTATGTTGCCAGACTGTATCCAAAGGCTGTTTCAAATATGCCATTATGAACTGAGGGGAAGCTGTATTTTTACTAGACCAAATAGCAGAACAAATGTAAAACAAAGCAGTGTCTTGGTGTATGGAGTTAAACTGTGGAATGAATTAGAAATTGACATGAAAAAGTGTAACACAATCAACCGATTTAAAAAAGTAAGGTAAAAAATATAAGGTGATTAACAACTATAAAACAGAAGTGTGAATACCAGAAGGTGCACAAAATGTATTGGACTTTTTGTGTTGTACTGGGGTATATAGTGTATACTTAGTTTCTGTAACTTAAATTTTTGTATGAAAAAATATAATTTTATGTAAAAAGGGTAGGTGTAACAAGCTTTGGCTTCAGCTTACACCTTTTCGGTCTTGTTTGTTTCTTGTCCCTATGTATGTTTGACTGTTGTGAGTTACAGATGGCCGAAAAAAAAGAAAAAAAACTAAAATAAACTAAACTAATAGTGCGCAACAATTTTATGATAATGAATGTCCGATACATTCAAGCCATTGCCAAATGCGTTGATACAAAGCTAATTAAGACTATCAGCTCCTCAAAGCTCTCTCTGTATTTCTCAGTATGGCTATTTTTACAAAATGGTGCCGTGCGCAGAAGCTTGAGTGAACAACAGCAACAGTCAGCTTTGGAGACGAAGAGGACATAAAAACTATAAAATAATTACCTCTTCTGAAGAGTCACTCATGTTTTTTAATTCATCGTTTCCTCCTTGAGTTTCTAGCAACTGGTTATCACCGAAGGCATGTGGAAAGGTTTGTTGTCATTACTTAGAATTCCTCATGGTGGCGACAGAAACTATGCACTATAGCTTTAAATTATATTTAATTTCTAATCACTCGAATCCGACTCAAGTCCGACTCGAGTCGCTATTCTCTGGACTCGTGACTCGACTCGGACTCGAACTCAGGTAATGGTGACTCAGCTTGAACTTGACTCAGACTCTTCTTTGGTGACTCTGACTTGGACTCGGACTAGACAGTTGGTGACTCGACTACAACACTGGTTACTAGTTAGGAAACCCACACACCATTAGGCGTTCAGCTTGCTGAGTCAGTCTTGACAGATTTTGCACCTAAACTAACTACTGTTTATTGTATCGTCACATGATCAAATATAGACTTGACATTGGACAACATCAACATACATATTACCCAGCATTCATCATTGCATAGCTGTATATGAAAAAAAAATGCCAAAGAAAATAAGTGATGAAAATAAATTATTCATTTCAGGGGTGAAACATTGTCACCTTTCAGCGAAAATCGCTGTTTTAAATCTAAAACAGGTCATCTGTGTGATTCGTGTTGATCCGATAAGTTCATTTACTTTTGTAAGTACCTTGAACATATGTCCCCTTAACACTTGTAGAAGTAATTACATAAATTCTAGGTTGAAAAAAAAATGTAAATCCATTTTGAAGCTAATATTAAAAAACATTCTTCCTGCAGCATCTTTGACACCTTTTCACCCCTGATCAGTTTGCACCCCTGCATTTAATTGAACAGTTTTTTGTAGTTTATAGTTTTTGTAATTTATGTAGAATAAGTAATCTTCAAATCATCTTGTTATAAATTGCTACTGGCTATTTTACAAAGAAAAATGAAAAGCAGGGCATGCATAGCAAATGGCAGTTTGTTTAACGTGAGTTCTTTCAGTACAGGTGTATTTCTGAGGTGGCAATGTGAATCACTAGTAAGTCACTCTCACTCTCTGCCCAACACATTGTTGGAGGGCCTGCTCTGTCAGAGCCCCCCCCAACCCATGGGCATCAGTGCAACCATATTGCCTACACTGTCTATAATTACACTCCTGGTGCTAATATTTCTGTACTTTTACTCAAGTACCGTTTTGAATGCAGAACTTTTACGAATGGAGCATTGTTCTTGTGAATTCAATGTGCGAGCTGTGGTTTTCACATTGTTTTCTCATATCATGAACATGCATTAACACCATTTCTATTTTCCACACACAAACACATTTTCCTCATATTGTAAAAATGGCAGCTTTATATATACAGTATGTGTGTATGTATATATACATATATATATATTCATAGCAGTGCTAGATGCACATGAGAAAAATAAAAAATTTCATATTTTGAAAATCATCTACTCCTGGAAACAACATGTGTGAGTATTGCTAAAGATGTTTTATCATACAGAATATACTTTATGTTTGATATTTAACTACTTTACATATACTGTATCAGCTTGTTTCAGCCCTTTACTAATGCTACATGAGACAGTGTGAAATATTTAAACATATGACACCTTTCGCCTCACTGTGACCCCAAATGAAGAAATTGAAGGTGTGTTCAGCCAGATGTATTTGGCATATGTAGCCTGTAATCTTGACTAGAATTTAAAATAAATAATAATAAAACAAGAAAAAAATGTAAGCAGTGAATTAGTATTGTACATTTTCTTTTAAATATACTCTTTTGAAGTCCATATTCTTTCTTTTAAATGCATGTAAAGCACCTTGGAATTGCCTTAAGTGTTTGAATTGTTTTTTTATGAATAAATGTGCCTTTTGCCTTTTTCACCTCTGCTTATTTGCACAACAAGAGCTTGTAATGTTGGACCCAACAAATTATAAGTGGAAGTTTCCACAGTGGAAGTGGAAGGTTTCAAATTTGAAAATGTTGACTTGGTTTAAGATACTGAACTTTAATACAGTCCAAAACCAGATATCTCTCTTCTGGTTCACTGGTTCACAACTGGAGGGGTGGAGCGTGCAGTTGTGACATGGAGGGAGCTTAATTTAGCCTTCAGACTATTCAAAATAAATGTCCTTTTTAAACTGAAATAAAAAAGTGAAAAACCCTAAAATTTTGTTTTTCTTGTAACTCACAGATTCACTTCCTGATTTTTTTCACAGGACCCTAAAAGGCCTCAGATTCCCTGAATATTCTCTTTGATTTGAAAACCAACTGTGAGTTATGTTGAGTTCCAAGACGGCTGCAGTGAGCTAGAAGGATATTTGGAGATTCACAGGTGTGTGTGAAGGTCTTAAAGCCTCTGTAGAATATTTCCCTTCAATCTTCAGTTGTATGTTCCATTTACTTTAGTGCTACGCTATGACAAGGAAAGCCTTGCTTTAGTCATTATCACTTGAACAATGAGTGATTACAGTCATTGCATTGAAGCCCCTGACTAGTACATAATAGTTTTTTGCATTTTAATTGAATTTAAATATATTTGATTTATTTATATTTGAATCCGTGTTTGTTGTGTGCAGCTACACGCACCCATGATGCACTGTATTTCTGTTTATTCCTTTAATGTATGCTTCTGTTGGTTGATAGAATGACTTACTGGTTGCTGTAACACGTGTGGATGTGCCCCAAGGTTTGGATCGAGCAGGTTTTCTGCGTCGTACCGTATGGCGTCATGTCGTATGAGACTGGGCGCATGGAGAGCCTGCACACTCTGCAGCTCTGTGAAGTTGGCCTCTTGGAGGTTTTCAAACTCTACAGGGTGTACGTGAGGGTGAGGGTGGTAGTCCCAGTGATCTGAAGAGAGAGAGAGGTGAGAAACAGCATAATGGCCACAGCTTTTTGTTGTTTCTATTATCATTCTCATTATCTCCTGTAACAAAAGAAAGAAATGAACCACAGCAAGGTTATCTAGAACACACAGCTTCATACAAAAGTCATGAAAATGCCTTTAAAATAATTTGGTATCACAGAAATACATGTTTAAACAGTTAGAGATGACTCATGAAAAAAGCTAAACTCATCTTTGTCATAAGATATCTAAAACCACTAAGTCAAAAGCAACTGGACTTGATGAGCTGCTTACTCATAGTGCTTGAGTTTGCATAAACCGTGTGAAATGAAGAGAATAATAGAGAATTCAGCATGAAGCTCTTTCCTGTTTGATGCCTCACTAGCAGTGTTGCCACAGCCGTTGACTTTGAATTTGCACTCTTTTACACATCCTATTTTTTTCAAAAAAAAATTTTAACAAGAGAAGAATTAAACAAGATAAATATACTGTTTCTAAGTTCATCTTTTACATATCTAAAGTTTAACTATGGAAAAAAGGAGAGCCAAATAATACATATTTCACATGCAAACTACTGAAACTACTACCATTGTATACTCTTAAAACTAACGAATCAAGCTAGGTAATAAAGCCATGTCACACATCCACTGTAACACTGTATGACAACGGCTTTGTATTTCAATATATTTAGTGTTTTCATTTGTATATTTTTATGATATAGACATATTAGATATGAAATAATTAGATAAGTTGTTTTTATCACAACGTGAACTGGCGCTTTTTTAGTGGGGGTGTTTTTTTCTATAAGATCAGAAAAAGACCTATTTAGATTGTTTTGGTGCAATATTCAAAACAGTTGATTACAAGGGAAAGTAAAGCACCTCTCTTGTATCAACAAAACCCCATGGGGCAAAAGTTTGTTCTATGTCTGTAAGTTGTAGCGGCCGAAAGAAATGGCATCTGTTTCCTGTGTTCCATACACCCTAATGTGGTGCACTCCAGCTGCACACACTGCAGGCTTTTTCTGTACAAGGCACCAGAAAAGACAGTGTCACCACATCAGCTCATGGTGATTCATTTGAAGATTAAGACAAGATAACTAAAAAGTATTTTCATTTAAATGAAAATTGAAAGCGCTGTATTAAAAACAAGATTTATGTCGCGGATTTAGCCCCCACAATCACCATCATTCATTTGCATTTTAAAATGATTTTCATTTAAATATCACTCACTGTAATTTAAAAGAAAAAGTGTCACATGGGAGAAAATGCATGTTGAAGTAAAACTCACCTGCCTGGATATCTGCATCTAAGACATATGGATTGTAATATTCTGCAATTTGATGTCTGTAGATCTCAGGATCGTACATTTCTTCTGAGTGCTGCAATAGCAAATAATAAAAAAACATTTAGCCATCCAATTTTGTGAAAGGAAAACATTTTACTGGATGTGTATGATGCACATATCACACATTACATCATTACTTATTTAATCCTTTAAAGCAAAAACAAATACACACCATTTGTCTTCTCCAAAATGTTCACATTGTGTCTAAATATGTTTTCATTTGTAAGTCAGATTAAGGATTAGCAATAACTGTGTTATAGTAATTCCTTTTTTTTTCTTGCCACTGCTGTTCTGAAACTCTCAAGACGTCTTGAGTTTCATTCTCGTGTCGCCCGTAGTATAAAAGACTCTTACAGTTTGTGTGCTGTATTCAAATTGAAGTAGACTCACATTAAGTTGTTTAATTTGAAAACAACACATAGTCCATCCTCTTGATTATTAAATGTGTTAATGCTGGATTAAAAAGCAAACTACTCAAGGAACTATTTTAAGCTTTAGATGCTTGAAAGTCTCCAGAGAGTTTACATAATAATAAAAATAAATGATACTTACAGGCGGGATGAGATAGCTCTCCATTCTGTGTGGATGCAACATGGAGACCTCTTCTCCAGTGGACCGACTCTCAGACGCTTTGCAAGCAAAAACGTTCTCACAACCTTTCAAAACTTTTGCGGCACCATTGCACAATGTTTCAAAATTTCCTCTCGCTCAACGAAAAAAACAAAAGATGTGTCCCTCTCTCTTATTGTATAGCACACACTTATGACCTTAGTTACTCTCGGAGGCCTTCAGCTGTCTCAAATAAAATGAAATAAACAAGGCCCGCTGTTTGACTGTAAAGTGAAAAAGGAACTTTTGACTTCTGTAAAATGTGTGTGGGTGGGAGCAATAGAGTGTGTCTGCTAAAGGTTCCTGGCCATTGATGATTTGTCAGGGGAGACCATGAAACTTCACATTTATCAGGGTCTATGCACTGTCCCCTCCCTTAGCAGCCAATCATCATCTAGGGTTTTCATCACTGGCAGTTTCTCCCCCGCAAAGAAAAAGTGATAAAAAGAGGGTGCAACGCGCAATTGAATGTTTAATGTTTTAAGTTTTGTTGACTTTATTAATTTCCTTTGCTTTTAACATTTTTTTTCATTTCAATTATGGCATGCTTTGGTCTCAACAACAGTAGAGACATACTGTGAAAGAATGGGGTTGTTGCCATTTAAAAGCAGGATATATATACTGTATATTAATCAACACTTATAAATGTCTTTATATATGTGTATAACTACATTACTGGCTTATAAATGCTAAATTAAGGGGTTTAAAGTAAATTGTTACCAATTTCAACAATATTTTTATTACAACAAACTGATGATGTTCCCTTAACGTATAATATACTACTGTATGCTTTATAGCCAGTAATCAGAAGAATCTGAATTAAAATGTTTGTAAGCATACATTGATTTTGACTCTATTTTCCTTCCAATGTACTTACACACAGTGGCAATAAAAAACACCATAAACATTAAGATGATTCTAGAAAGACATGTTTATTTGAAAGATATGCTAGAATGTACAGCTCATATGCACAACAAAGACAGGATTTACTGTGACAGTAAATTATTTTTAGTTTTTAGCACACTGAGTGTGAAGTGTAAGTGTTGGACTGTAAATAGTCATATGCCGGGTTCTGACTGCAGACCTGAAACTGACGGACTGAAAGTTTACACTGCAGCAAAAAGGCTAAGACATGGTGGAGTTTGTCGAGGAGAAATGTCGACACACGCACACACACACACACACACACACACACACACACACACACACACACACACACACACACACACACACACACACACACACACACACACACACACAGCTGGTAGATAAGATGAAGGTACAGTATCTGTGTTGTAACCACACTGGAGGTAAATGGAGATTATTATTATCAACAACAACTCCTGTGGAGGAATTGATTCCCTCTGCTACTATAAACTCCACAAGTCTGTTTTTTTTTTGTTCAGTAAGGCATTGTTATGCAATGTACTGTATTGTGGTTAAGCATTTGGTCAACTGTATGTTCATAAGGCAATAGGGCAAAATAAAAGTTAAATATATTGGTTTTGGCAACTGTAACAACTAAAGGTACTGCATATTTCCCAGATGCCGAGATAACTGTTAAATAGTACAGTAACAGTGTAGCGCAAATCTGAGTGTATATTGTTAGCACTGCCTGTTTAAGAGGAAGACTGCAGCAATGTGATAAGGCAATGCACTGAAAATATTACTTTCTGTAAGATTAAAAATACTGAGGTTATGTTTATCTACTAACCAAAGTCAGTGTATTTATTCCAATAGTTGCTGAGATCTCAGCTACACATTAAAAACATGATCAAATCCTCTTTCAAATGCTGCCTTCATACTTTATGCAACACTGTCGGGTACATTAATCACACAGAAAGACTTAGAAGCTGCAGCAGATAGTTGGACATATTCACAAATAGTTGTACTGTTTGCAGACCTAACTACATTTCTCTTCACATGCACATTCAATGTTACATATTGTTTGACTAAACTGTAAAATTCTGTCTTCATTCTTGTTGATCAACATTACACGCTTGTTGGATGGACGTCCACGATCCTCTGAGTCTCTTTTTGAGGAGCTGTTAAAACCACACAGACTGTGGGCAACCTCGACCGGCCCCATCTTCATCACAGCTGGCTGAGCAAAACTGATGACATATACAGTAGCTTTTTCCAAGAGTATTAATACACAGAGTGAGCTGCAGTACACCAGGCACTATTTTCATCACAACTATTTTCAGTTAAGCCAAAGGATAATGTTTTGTTTCTGGTGACTTTTTGTTCATGTCATGCAACAAAACAACTGAAAAGTGTCTGTTAAAAACACGTTCTATGTTCAACCTAAACTATGGATCATTTAATAATAAGGCATCTGTTATCAATTAAATCATGAAATGTAAGTGTTTGTTGATTGTATTGTATGTAATGGGGGTAAAAAAAATAATTTGTGTTGTAGAAGTAAAAAGATGCATGAAATGTAAAACTCAAGTTAAGTACAGGCACCTCAAAACTGTACTGAAGTACAGCAGCCTACTTGAGCAAATGTACTACTTATCATTTTATATGAAACCCACTTTAAAGAAACGCCTTTTAAGAAAAGTCCAAGAGTTATGTCAACTGTCTTCTCCCAGTCTTTTGTTTAAATGTATGCACAATACTTGTGGTGCAAATTTATCTGGAAAAGAACCCAAAAATCATTGTTGATCACTTATATTCCTTTTATTAATGTTTCGGTCCTCTAACCTTCATCAGATTACAATTATACAGGTAAACAGCACCGGTAACAGTGTGTGCAGGACTTTTGGGTTCTGTCACAGTCAGTTTATGATCTGATGCACCAGATAAGACTTTCTGGAGTGCAAAAACTTTGTGAAAACTGAACTGAATTAGAAATAATAGAAGTTATTATTTAGTGGGACTGGATCTGATTTTCACTCTTAAAATCATGTTGACTGGGTTTGATAATAAGTTAGGCAGCAGGACTCAGGTGCTGCTTTTGTTTGTTTCTGACCTAAAAGACCCTCACACACTCTTAAAAGCACAATGACATTATGGTGGGCAGTAGTTTATTTGAGACATGCCATACATCTTTCACAATAGCGTAAAATAATGATTCAGTTAAGAAAACGTGTGGGCCATTACAGTGTGGGCCAGTAGAGGTTAGATTCTCTGCCCGAGCCCTAGCCCGAAAGCCATGTTACGAATCCCACTATGGCCACGCCAAGACCCGCCCTACGAAGCAGCTCGATTGGTTGGGGTTAGAGGCATTTGACTGTTACCACCAAACTGTGCTAAATCGTGTCTCCCCCATCTGTAGCAGCTGTCTTGATAATTGCGCAACCAGGCCAGATTGTTTCAGATATCTCACGAGTCCTTTAGCAGCAGACATGGTCTCTCCTATATCCGGCGCTTTGTCGGCCAGCCATGCAGACCGTGGCGAAGGACAGTAGCCTATTAATTAGGTGATCGAGACAAGAAAGTCTCCTATATGGTTCCAGGG
The DNA here is from genome assembly GCF_010015445.1 of Perca fluviatilis. NCBI lineage: Eukaryota > Metazoa > Chordata > Actinopteri > Perciformes > Percidae > Perca > Perca fluviatilis. Next base: position 23,313,907 of record NC_053114.1, read on the forward strand.
CGTTGATTACGTTTCTGCCTTGATCTGTATACCCACACTATTCGTCTGAGGGAGCTATAATAGGGTCGATGTTTTTTTTTTCATTCTGATCCATTTGCGACCCATTCCTTTCTGAATAAACAAACAATGAAGTTTACATGCTTCTTCCTTGTTGCATTATTCATTAAGATCATTCTAAACAGATTTCTGTAGTTCAAACATGAATTGTAGTAGAGAACGTCAGTTATAACGGCCCACATATTAAAAAAGTGTCGGGTTTATGCTCGGGGTCATAATTAGGCCTATAATGTGTCGGGCCGGGCCGGGCCGGGCTCGGACACAACGTGCACGGGCTCAGGTAGGCTATGGTCGGACTTGATATTTTGGGCCCGATCTAAGCTTTAGTAGAGGTAGCCTATTGACTGAAGAGATTGTCAAAATACATTAGCTTATTGATTTTATCACTGCTGCATCTGCTGAAGTGTAAAAAAAAACGGTGTAGTTAAAAATGTATTTTATTCGCAGCGATTATGTTCTAAAGCACAAATAAACATAACCACACCTCCGCGGGACGGTGCCACATTGGATTATGAGTGAATGCAGCGCAGAGCTTCATCCTGTCTGTGTCTGTGTCAGTAAAACTTGTGCGTTGACATGAGACAGGAGGGCCAAAGCAGGAAAGTTGTGATGATAACGGGCTGCACACCCTACACACTGTTATTGGCTAAGGGTTACACACCCTCAGCCCAAAAACGTCCCAAAAGAAAAGAGTAAATTCAGGCAGAGGGCAGAGACTCCACAGATAGGCTACAGACACCACACTGGGTCATAAGTGATGATTGATAGGGATTTCTTTTGTATTAGTCATTGTTTTTTGTTGTTGAGGAAAGCTTTACATATACCTTAAACATTTGAATCTAAATGAACTATTTTAAAAACATATCTCTGGTTTCTTCCTCTTCTTTGTTTCTGGAATGCCTTTTGAGGACTTTTATACACAGAATTACGGTAGTTTCAGTCTGTTTGTGAAATGTGGCCTGAGAGATGAAGTATATGCAGAATACAGGACATGCAGTGACATATTATTAAATCAGGAACTGGGAACTTGTCTTTCAGATTCAGTTCCTTGAAGGTTGCCTTTAAATTAATCCATGTACGTGTCATATGGTCAGAATTACCCAGACCTCTATACGGGTTGGTTACCTTGAAGTCATCCTCTGTAAGAAAGAGTAACCAAAGTTTTACATTTTGTACTGGAAAGAAAGTTAAAGTAAGAAAAAATTAAAGAGTCATTGCTAAATAATGTTATTGTCAGTGTAAAATATAGCTGTCTATACTTGACATATAACGACAACTGAAAATAATTGACACAATTGTGTAAGATAACATAACATAAACTACAGTAAACAGAAGAAGGTAGATAACACGTTGACTTTATTATATCCAAATCAATCCACAAATCAACTACAAGTACTGTCACGAACCATCATGTTTTTATTTATTACTAACATAGTCAAATACATGTAATTGACTCATTTTAAGCCTAGAGTGTGTTTAGTTAAGCCTTTTCCTTGTCTTTTTTCACTTTCTGTAGGCTGATTGCAACATCATAAAAAGGCTGTAAAGCCTGACAGATCACATGCCATCCATTGTTTTTCCAAAATGTTTCCATTGGTCATGTGCATATGATTTCACAGTGACGGTATCACTGTTAATGCTTTCAGTGATTTTGACTAGCATTGTCAACACTAAATGACCACTTTATTAGGCACTCCTATAATATATATTGCAATCCATACAGCTCAGCCATTAATTCCTCCTTTACAAAGATAATAATAATAGCTCAGTTTTGATTGACACTGTCAGAGAGGTAGTTCTTTAACTATATGTTTATTATTGAGGCTGTAGTTTGGTGGTGAACTGGACTACTTTATTAAGCTGTGTTTCTATGTTTTACCCAACCCATTTACAAACACTATGGGTAAAGTTAATACAAAGTTGCTACACCACTAACTACTTTACCTTTTCTGACAGTGTCAACAAAATGTGAACATTATAAACTTCATAAATACAGAATTTGTGACAGATCTGTTTGATTGCATGAAATATTATAGGAATACCAGGGATATTATAGGGATCCAGCTATATTACCCATATGTAGGCCTACTTATAATACAGTGGTGGATACAGTTACATGAAAAATTGCTAAATATAGTAAATCCAATACAATAGCCCTGCAAAACATGTGACACTCACGTCCAATTTGGGCTAAGTATGTGTCATTTCAACACCTACACTGGGTCACAGACAAAATAACAGAAAGCCTTATAATATAATGTAATTATGCATTGTTATATATTAAACTGCCCAACAATATATAAAATACTTAGAATTAGCTCTACCTCGACCAACTACAATACTTCAATGCTACTTAAACATGCATCAGTAATGGTCATTCTTCTGCATTGAGTACTTTTTCTTTTGATTATTTAATAAAATTTTGCTTATAACACTTATGTATCCTTTGACACTTTTGACGAGTAGCGTCAACTGTTACTGCCTAATGTTATTCAGTCAAACAGCAATGTCTAAGTTAGCTCAAATTAGCTAACATTAGCCACCATACTGGTCATGCCAGACCAAGCAGCAGCAAAACCTGTCAAAATACATAAGTTGTATTGCTCATAAATTCAATATTTTAATTTGTAATATGAAGAATTAGTTATTTCTTATTTGAAATGTTACATGATTTTTTTTACAGTGTGGTATTGGTACTTAAAGGAGCAGTTTGACATTTTGAGAAATAATAATTTCCTTTCTTGCCAAGAGTTAGGTAAGAAGATCGATGGATAACTTTCATTTCTGTATGGTAAACTACAGTCAGAAGATAATTAGCTTACTGTAGCTTAGCACAAATATTGGAAAACGGGGGAAACAGCTAGCCTGGCTCTGTTCATGGTAAAAAAGGTAACAATTATAACAAAGGTAACAAAGGCCTACGAGCACCTCTAAAGCTCATTTATCAACATGTTATAATGGCATTCTGTTGTTTGATGGGGGGCCCAAACGAGGTACAATGTGTTAGTGAGTTTTATGGCCCTGACACACCAACCCGATAATCAGCTGTCGAACAGTCTGACAAGGTCAGTGACTTTCGGTGTGTTCTGTGCCGTCGTCCATCAAAGGAGCTGTCGGCCTTCATTTTGTCCGACCTGACTTGCTGGGTCGGAGGGCAGGCAGTTGGACTCAATGACCAATCTGATTGGTGTAGTGCTAACCTGGAAATGACGAGCGGGATGAGCATGACTAAGCCTCTCAAAATCTGATGGAAATCTTTTAAACTGATCTGAAAAGAAGACAGATATGTATGGCCTATTTCTCGCTTAAAATGTTTTCAGAAACACATTTCGGTGAACTATCTTGAGATCGTATTCCGAATGAAGCCGCCATTACGCCCGGTTGAAAAATCCGGGAGCAGCCAGACCCACGTGACGCGTTCGTCCAATCAGCTGCCAGTTTTCATTTTTTGAGCGACAATACAGATTAGCGCTGCCTGCTGTTATGGAGACGTATTCAGTCTCGCGCACATGCAGAACGTACGCTCAAGTCGGCGTCGCTTCGGTGTGTTCTGATCAGTCTGACTGCCTTTTCTGCCAACGGTCGTCCGTCGGGTTGGTGTGTCAGGGGCTTTAGGGGTGCTGGTAGGCCTTTAAACAAAACCAGGATTGCTGTTTCCCCTATTTCCAGTCTTTGTGCAAATAATAGCAAGCAAATACTAACTATGACTGGCAAACAAATTATTAAAGGGCTAATGTATTGGATTGAGCAGGTGTACATGTTATTGTGTCCACCAGCAGTGACTGAATCTCTAAAAAACAACACGTCCAACAAGATATACTGTAAGTTTCCAGCATTGTTATATTTTTAAATGTGACACACTGTGAAGTTACATACTTGTGACTTGCAGTAGCTCTGACCGAGTGTTGCTTTCTGGTTTTGTCCCACAACAGGGTGTAACTGAGCACTTCACAGTTTTCTGTCTGAATGCAGTCACAAGATACATATCTTTGATGGTTGAAGCCCTCCCAAGCACGCAAATGGTTACATTGGCCCCTCAATCTTTGGGCCTGCTGTGTGGAGGTGTCAATGTTCTCATTACTATCTCTGTATGCATTTATTTTAAGAGGCTACACATATTTTGAAGGAAGTACTGCTACTGCTTACTTAACAAAGGGATTATACAATTAAAAAAAAACATGCTATTTACTGTAGTCTTCCTAATCAACTTTTAGCAAGACACACCAAAGTCATAGCTATTTCCCAACAGTTCTGGATACATTTATTGTGCTCTTACATATATTTTTTGCTGACATTCAGTTTTTTCTCAGACATGTGGAGTCTCCGTCAATTCAGTCTCATAAGATTCACACCACAAGGTCACGAGATTGTGCCAACACAGCCTCGCAGAGGGGAATGACACGCATGACCACTGACTGTGGAAAACAGGATACAGGCAACGTCGCAACAGGAAGTGTTGCACTCCTCCTCTGCAGAACATCAGTTTGACCAGAATGACTGCAGGTTGATGTCCACACTCTGTAACTCCTTTGGCAGTATTCAAATTTCGTAATCGTCTTTGCTCACCATTTCTTTTGAGCTAGTTGAGTAATTCAGTTAAAAAAATAAAAGGTTTTGTCCGAAGAAAAAAAAACAACATAAAAATCCCTCAGGCAGTGCCCTATTCTTTATATTAGATGAATGCAAATAACTTATTTTGTTGTATATAGCAAAAAAATAATAATTATCCAAGACAGTAAAAGTTTATAGTTAGTAGTCTTTTATAAAAAAACAGGAATACATTACTAACCACCCCAAAATAATTGAAACAAACTACATTTCTTGTTGATTTGGGCACTTTTAGTAAATAAAATATGGTTCAGCCTTGCACAGGAAAACAATGCAACACATTTAAATTGCCATCTATCAGGTCAGGCTAAGCAGGCTATTAGTAATAAAGTAAACTAGTTTAAATCTTGTATGAATTCTTACAAAAATGGCATAACCAACAAAAAACACAGTTCTGTAATTAATAAAATAAAAGAATACTGCAAGTATAGTACTGTCTACCAGAAGTTTCAGATCATAAACTCAACACTGTATTCAATACACAAAGTAATACCAAAACACCATCTCAGCGTGCTCGTATAAGGAAAGTCAGGAAGCGCCCACAGTCAGACTCGGAGAACAAATGTGTTTGGGTCTTACCGTCGCCCTCTGTACAACATCCATTGATTAACTGTAAAGGTGTCCACAGGGGAGTCGTTGAACTACTGGAAGCAAATTGCCAAAGGTGGTTGAAAAATGCAGGCTTTCTATATATCTCTGAATTAGCAGGGGAACTAAAAACTTCCTTAAATCTACCAATTTAGGTTGGTCCTATAAAGCTTCTTCTTCTTGTTCTTCTTCTCCTTCTTCTTCTTCCTTATTAAAACAAGAAGGTGACAAACTCTTTCTACAAAAACAGTTTTTAAAGCAGTAACAGTGTGAACTCCTGATGCTGATGAGTTAAGTTAATTTTGTCACATCTTGACATCCTTAGTCGAAAGCCTGTGGCCTACATTGGACTTAAGTGCAGAACCTATTTTCATTTTCAAATTTGCTGTATATTAATGACTAAACATTCATGATACAATGAAAGCAACTATTTTTTTTAAAAAAAAGCAGAGTGATAGAATTAAAAAATGCATGTATTTACAGAGCTATGTTTTTAAAATGAGGCATGCATTTGGGTGTGACTAACAGATTTCAGCATTCAAATCAGCTCATTAATTTTTTTATTAGATCTCACTGCCTGAATAAGAGGAGCTAATTATTTTAGAAAAGAGCAGCCGCTACAGTTCCATGGTGTTTTGTGGCCTTTTATCAAAATAAAACCACCTTTCATCTGCAGAAGGTGCATAGTGACAATGTGCAGTTATACTGTATGTTTTTAGAGATACTGAAAGGTTTGATCATTCATAATACATTGCAAAGAATTTTTAGAAGACACTAACTTACAATTATATAAACAAATAAGCAATTAAATGTGCATGTTGTTTGTTTTGTGCACTAAATTTATTGAAAAAGAAACTAAATTTAAGAAGAGCTCAGTAAACATCTTACTTATGTAATTATGTGATAAGGTTTCCTTTATATGCATATGAACATTGGCCATTTAACAATGAAAATAGCAGAATTCCAGTGCAGGAATGAATGCAAATTTCAAACTTTTAAAAAATAAATAAATTTGTCAGATAATTCATTATATCTGCAGGCCTTATTACAGTGTGAGCCACAAATTACCAGCCGGCGGAAGAAATTGTCACTCTGACATGCAATGCAATTTTGCACCGCACGATCTGAGCTGTCAACAGGCACAACATCATCAGTGAGCCTGACAAGCAATCCAGCAAGCGTGCATCTACAAGGTTGTAGCCTAACGTTGGATCAACTAGTGGGCTTTTAACAAAATTATTTCTGTTTCACATATGATTCTTTTGAAATCTATAAAAACAAGTGAAAATCACATTGAATATTACGTGGTAGGACAGTCCACGGAGAGGGCCCATGCTTCCTGGCTGATAGTCACCAGAGGTTTCAGTGGCCATCATGTGTTTCACAATGACATGGAACAGTCGCTCGACATGCATGCAAGGGGACATCCAGCCCTCTCACTTCTTATTCCTGATTCCTCATTTTCTCTGGACTCCACAAGATTCAACTATCAGCCAAGGCTGTGGGTATTATTAGCAAGGGTGAATCACAAGGCACATGGACAAGTGCGCACTCTCGCGCACACCCACACCCACAAGCACACACACACGCACACGCACACACACACACACACACACACACACACACACTTTTTTCTATTTTACACGACGCATTAGAGTACACACAAACATACACATTTACCCCTATACATTTGTATATGGCTTTGGGCCTCTATCCCACCAAACAACCAAGTTCCTCTTTCTTTATGTATTGCTCAAGTCAGACAAGGATGACTCAGTGCGGATATTAATCATGTTTTTTGTTATCTTCACATCTCACTCTGCTAAGTCCGCCTGTCAGAGCCGCAACTTGCCGGTCTATTTTAAAAAAATCGGAGAACTTAAAGATTCTTAAATGTTAAACAAAAACAACGTCCCTTTTTTTATTTTTATGTTTTTTACAGTTGATCCAAAATGTGAAATACACCTGGGGGGTATTGCACAAAAGTAGAATTTATAAATCCAGGATAACTGATAAAACAAGGCTTGAACTAGTCTAATCTGTGCAGCCTGGCTTGGTGCGTTTCACGAAGGCCGAGCCAGGCTGATGAGGAGCGACTAGGTCGAGCCAGGCTGAGGTAATTCGGATAGATGCGCGTTCACAGCTTTCTTTAACAGACTGTAATGTCGATCACAGATTTCTGATTTACTGATGCTAAAATGGAGAATACGCATTGTGTATTCAACACAGAGTGAGCAGCAGCGTCATATGGAATTATGACAACGTGAAACACATTATTTGTAAAAAAGAAACACGGCCACTGTAACGACTCAGCGAGAGAAAGCGATGCAGATGATCACGGACCGATTGAATGCCTAAGTAGCTTAAAAATATACATTGACTGACCACTGCTCTTAATTGAAACCGCCATACCATTCAAGGAGTTAGGCTAATTATTTGCACAAATGAGCTGTTATACTCTTTGCCTTAGAAGTGAGTAGAAGACAGCCTAATGTTATGCAGGAAATTTACCATGAAGGTCAGTTACAACCACTAATCTACAATGCTAGATTGTGATGCGTACATATCCCTCTCTCTCACTCTGTCTCTCTCTCTCGTATGGGCTAAAATATATATTACCTAAGTAACATATTTACTTCCACTGCTTGCTTTTCAGGCAAAGTGTACAACAGTTCGTTTGTAGAAATAATTAGCCTAACTCCTTGAATGGTTTCATTTAACAGCAGTAGTTCGTAAATGTATATTTTTAGATATATCATTCAGTCGGTCTGCTTCTGCCACGCTTTTTCTCAGTTTTTTTTAGTTTTTTTTTTACAGAGGCAGAGTTTCCTTCTTTACATATATGCTTGCTTCCTTTGCTTTGAAGGCTTATTAATGGACATAGAAAAGAAAGACACCGAAGAAATTGTACTGAAACTATGAAGATAATTAAGTGATAAATTGAATGCACACTTTAAACATTACTGTAACACAGTGTATTCATCAGTTATTTCCCCACCAGCAAAATACAAGGTCAAAAACCATTGAGGTGTCCTTTCTCTGTTGTTTCATGAATGTACAGTAGCCTCAACTATATAGTTACTGGTCCAGTGAACTAAGACTATAATAAGGGAGGATTGTACAATTATAAAAAAACCTATAATAATTGTTCAAACCTCCCAAATTATAGTCCCAGTTCACTGGAGACAACACATGTGTGCTAATAATTTTTAATGCAGGCTGATAACAATAAGGTAAAAACCACTGCTGATTGAACAGAAAAGGCTCCAAGATTAATACATCCTGGCTGTTAGCCTAGTAAGGAGCAGGCTAGCTGTACAGAATAAATCTCCATGGTAAACTAGGTGCCTCTGCTTTTGTGTAACCAAGTCAAGGCTAAATTCATCCAGGATAACTGGAATATCCCGGCTTAATCCCTTATCCTGGTTTTGTGCAATAGCCCTCCGGACTGGTAGTCCTACTTTAACTCAGCAGAGACTGCTGTGTTTAGCAACAAGTGCAAAACAAGTTTAAGAACCAGACAAAATGTAATTGCTGTGATAACACAATAAGATTTATTTTCTTGGCTGTCAGGGCAAATGCCATTTGATAATTTATGCATTATATTACTGTCACATACACCACCTGCTGGTCAGACAGTTTATTAAGAACCCTTATTGCTCTACTAGAAGGGAGGTGGGGATACGGGTGCTGACCACCTAGAGCCCAACCATGGGAGCAAGATGCTTGTTGTGGACCTTGAATACTTTTACTGATTTATTATTTTAAAACTGATTTTGTTTGAAAGATGGTTTAACAGAGGAAGAAGTATTCAGATGCTTTGATAAAGTAAAACTACCAATACATGAATTAAAAACTACTAGAAGTAAAATTCCTGCATTCAAAATCTAGTACATACATATTGTCACCCAAATGTACTCATTCTGCAGAAAAATGGTACTAATATATTATAATATATAGTATTTTTAAGTTGTTTATGTTTTGTTATTCATGTGTATTCTGTGTTTGACTGTAGCTGGTCGAGGTAGAGCTAGTTTTAACTACTTTATATACTGTTTAGTAGATTTAGCTCAGTGACTCCAAACCTCAGGGTCCAAAAATAAATCTGAGGGGTTTTTAGATGATAAATGGGGCAGTAAGGAAGACAAAGCAACTTTCCACTAGGCTCTGGACCAAATTTGAGTAACACTGATCATTAGGGGGCGCTACAAATACCAAAAGGTTTATATCGGGCTCATGCGATTTTTACGGAATTTGGTGGGTGCGATCTAGGGCCACTCCTGAGACCAACCTACAATGTTGTACTGATTGGTCAAAATGGGCACGGCCTATTACACTCCAAAAAACACGAGTGCCATAAGAATGCATGTATAAAATGAATGTAAATGGAAAGTTTGCATTTTCAATTTACTACAGACCTGTCGGCTCACACGCTGCAATATTTCCTGACGTCCGCCTTGCTGTGTCACACTTTGGGTTCGACTTTTGCGGACTCTGCGGGTCGTCGGGAGGGACTCTTGCAGGAGGCTTTGACCCCATCATAACTGCTTGCAGTTCTAGTTGCCTCTGAAATGTGGTGGTGCAGAAGTATGAAGTAGCATAACATAACAGTTCTTGAGTAAATGTACTTTCCACCACTGTTAAAATCACAAATTTTCCTGTGCAGTCTAAACCAACTGAACTGTGGATGAGTGGTGAAAGCACACTTATTGATAGACACAGGCTCTCTAATTTCTGTACTACACAACTGCCTAGTTTCCATTTTCTCCAGATATCTCCTGTGGCTTGTTCAGTTTATTAATACACTCCATTTTCTCCATTTCAACTGATCTAGGGTTTCTAAGAGAACATTGGTGTGAGGATGGCATGGGTTATACCAGTTATACTGTACATTCATGTAAAGGCTATATATTATTTTTCCTGACTACTTATTGTTTGCCTCTTTCAAAACTATCTGGGTTTCTGTAATTAAGCAAAGCAGTAATATGGCTCATCACTGCATGCATTCTCGATTTAAAGGGGCGCTGTGCAGTTTTGGTCATTTCTTCGCTGTTTTCTCATTTTTTGCTCACAGGTTTCTCTGTAGAGCTCCCCCTACAGATTCGGAATAGATATTTGGCAACACTGTGTAAAAACTTGCTCGGTCAGTCTGCCTTTCTCTGTTCCTCCGACAATGCTTTCCTAGCTTTCTGCTTCTTTTTAGCCGGCTCAGCCATGACGATAGTGTGAAAAACTCCATCACTACCTTGTTAGCCGGTTCCTGAATGGGCGTATGTGTGCAGTACCGTGAAGCAATTTGTTACATCGCGAGACCTGATATCACGCGATACTTCCTGACGCTGAGGCCGGCGGCTCGCCGGCCAAAAGTTGCAAGGGTTTTTTTTCCGCTCACAGGCGCTAGGGGGAAGCGAGACGACCACCATTCAACCCGAAATTAGTCATATAACCATTCTAATGTCTCTGAAGCTGTTCAGTTTATCCCTTTAAAGGTGCACTGTGGAGTTTTTAAAGCGCCCATATTATACTCATTTTCAGGTTCATAACTGTATTTTAACGTTGTACCAGAATAGGTTTACATGGTTTAATTTTCAAAAAACACCATATTTTTGTTGTACTGCACAGCTCTCTCTCACTGCTGTAGATCCTCTTTTCACCTGGTTTCTGTTTTAGCTACAGAGTGAGACCTCTTTTCTTCTTCTTCTTCTGTACTATCTTTGATTGCACTCGCACATGCGCAGTAGCTCAGATGTAGATCATGTCAGCTAGTAAGCTAGCTCGCATAGTAAAAGAGAGCCTGTTTCTCCAACTTTGGTCAGTTACAAGGCAGGATTAGCTGGGAGACTTCTAAATGAGGGCACACATGTAAGTAGTTCTTTTGTAGATTATGGTGAACTTGTGTGTGTTGTAGCAGTGCTTTGCTATTGAGAACGACGTAGCATGCTAGCATTAGCGTTAGCCGGCTAGCGCTAGCATTAGCCGGCTAACGCTAACGCTACGAGCTAACGGTTGTGGTTAGCCAGCTCATTTCGGACTGTGACGTCACAGTCCGAGGCCGATTTTGAACAGCTCACTAGGAGACTGAAAGCAGGACACATTCAGAAACCTGTATCTCACTCAAAACAGCATGGATGGATTTTTTTCAAAGTTTGTATGTGTGTGGAAGCACCAGAGACACAAAAGAACACCCCAAATCCCAGAAAAAGTGTTTTTTTCATAATATGGGCACTTTAAGGTTCAATTCCAAGTCAATACAATTTAGGTAACAATGTCAGTTTACTAGCATCCCCTCTGTATGAGATGTTTTGGCATGAAAAGCATGTAAACATCCTACTTGGCTAATACCATGGTCTATCAATCTATACGTGCATATATATGAAACACTGACCTCAAAGACAACATGGGAGCAGCTTTTTGAGAGTATTGTATGTAAAAAAAAGAGGAAGAAAATGCCAGTGGTTCCCTGAACTAACCTGGAGCAGAACTTCAGTTATTTTACTTCCTTTAGTTAGTACAATGACAGTATACATGATTAATTTGCTTGTAGGTTTCACTCTCCATGTTCACTTACTTATGTTCACTTAGAATAACACTTATATTGTGTAATTCTGTTAAAAGTCATATCTAACAACAGCAGCTCTAATGGGGCCCTTGACAATGTACAATGTACCTCACTATTTATTGAAAATTATTATTTATGTATTGTGAATATTTAGTTGTTGTTTTTTTGTTTCACTTGGTGGTAGGTTGGTCTTGTGACTTGTGAAGCTGTATATGTTGTTTTGTAATTATGCCCAGCCAACATTGCTCTGAGCCAAAGAAGATTCCACATTGAGACAGTCATGTACTGTATATCACATTTAATATCTTATATCTCATTAGAAGAGGTCTGTAATGAAGTCTAACACAGATTCATTGTCAGGGTTCATTGATATAAAAAGCTTTAGCAGCCTAAATTTGGCACTGACTCCATCCGCTTTGGCTGATGATGTTTTGAATGACAAAAAAAATGACAAAGTATTTTTAATAGAATACTTATTGTAAAAGAACCTTAGTAGAACATTAACATCTACAACATGTGTGTGGGTGCGTGCATGCATGCATGTGTGTGCGAACATTGGTGGTTCACATGCACAAGTGGCAACATGACAACATGAACTGTGTGTGTGTGTGTGTGTGTGTGTGTGTGTGTGTGTGTGTGTGCACGAACATTGGTGGTTCACATGCACAAGTGGCAACATGACAACATGAACTGACAACATGAAGTGTGTGTGTGTGTGTGTGTGTGTGTTTCTGTGTGTGCGTGCGTGCATGCATGTGTTCGAACACTGGTGGTTCACATGCACAAGTGGCAACATGACAACATGAACTGACAACATGAAGTATGTGTGTGTGAGTGGGTGTGTGTGTGTGTGTCTGTTTGTGTGTCTGTGTGGGTGTGTTTCTGTGTGTGTGTGTGCATGCATGTGTGTGCGAACATTTGTGGTTCACACGCACAAATGGCAAATTGCAGTCATGGTGCAGAGTCCCTTGCAAATGGAAGCTTTGCACCTGTGAATGGGTACACAAGCATAGGAAAGTTGTAGGAGTGTGTGTATGGAGATGTCTTTTATCTCCTGGATGAAAATTATACTCTTTCCCATTCATTTCCTATGGCGATCATTTTTTACCATAAACAAAAGAAGTGTGACTAAGTTGAATAAATCACTCAAAATTCAAAGAAAGTAGTCACAATGAATGTTATGTGTTCGAATGCCTTTTGTGAAGGATATCCTAAGGTCTTGAGGCAATCTGATGAAAAATGACATATTTATGGTACAGGGAATGTGTAAATCGGTAATTTTTGACAGTGTTAGAAGGTTAAAATGTTTTCTGTGAAAAGGCCAACTTAATTAGATATAATTGTATTCATCTGAAAGGAAATGTTTGTGCCCAAAATGCTCAGTATACATATTAAACTGTACTGTATATACATAAAAAGTAAAATTGAAAAAAAAACAGGGAAATAAAATCACAAAATTATTGTAATTATTGCAGCTGAAATGGTCAATATAATATAATATTTTGGGGGCCCAGGCAAACAGTGGCTTGCTTTACTTATAACACCTTCTCTAACTGGTAATGTTGGTTTTGGCAGTGGTAGAAGAAGTACTCAAACTTTTTTTTTTCTGAAGTTAAACTAACATATTCAAATGTTTACTTAAAATTAAAAGAAAGGCATTACCAGGACAATGTACTTAAATGTACTTAACATCTGCTCAAGGTAGCGCTTTCAACTATAATGCTGAATACTTTAATGAACAATAATGCATGTATTTCAATTTTTATATTTTGTGAGTAAAATCTGAATCTGCAATGCAGAAAAATGTAGTAGTTCAATGTTTTCCTCTGAAGTATAAATACACCATAAGTCAGTAGTGTATGGTTGCATATTAAGTGCTTTGGGTAGTTATTTCAGGGTACAATGGTTCTGGAGAATGTTGCAAGCAGCAATACAGGAGGCCAAGAAATTGGCCCATTTCCAACAGGCACTTTTGAACAAGCAGCAGTGTAGAACAAAGGGAGTAGCAAATTACAAATAATGGTGCAAGCCATACTGTCAATGTTGTCCTCAAGGACCTCATTTGAGTGCACTGCTGTCCGGTATGCAGGATACCTGTTGGGAATTATAAGAATAATAAGACTATAGTGAAATGTGAATCAGTGTCACTGTGTTACAAATGACAAGCATAGAAATATGGAGCGAGTTGTGAGTATAGTGCATCACTGACACATTTGAAAAAGACTGGGGTATATGAAGATGTTCCAATCCATATATTCAAATAAAACTCATGTGGGTGTTATAACTAAAAAAAAAATTGAGTTTATTCTTAAAGCAACACTATGTAACTTTTAGCTGCAGCTGTAGTTCTAATAAGACAATCTGTAGGGCTAAAAGTTACATATTGTTGCTTTAAAATTCTGACTTTATTCTTAAATTTCTGACTTTATTCTCAAAGTTCTGACTTTATTCTCAAAGTTCTGACGTTAATCTTCTGACTTTAAACTCAGAACTCAAATACATTTTTCACATGTGGCCCTAATCTTCTTCCGTACATGTCAATTTAAGTTTTGATGCTGATTTCCAGTTCAACTAGACTAGACTTACAACTTGCAGGTTGATTGATATTGGATCCTTTTTTGTGACTTTGTGTGTTATATGTGGCCATCGACTACTTTGCTGCCAGTTTATGTATAAGCACGGCAGATGTGTTTATTGATTAAGTCAATTTTTTACCCACCATAACAAAACTCCCCTTGTGGAGGCTACTTGTGGATGTGGAAAAAACAGTCCTTGGGGCAAAAAATGAAGTTACTTCCTGAAATCTTTGGTGGGGCGGGATCCATGTCCTGGCTCCCCTCCTGTTTATAGTGTTTTCCCTCCTCCAGGATCCTGATACGTGGCTGTTTGGAAGAGCCGTGGCGTGTGACCTCCTGTGCTGCAGCTAGCGGATCCCTGCCCTGCGCAGCTGGAGTCTGCTGTGAAACTCAGCGTTGCACTGCAAGCCTCATCAAGCCGTCCTGGATGGCAGGGACACACTGGTGCAAAGACTGCCGAAACCACAAGGTATTTTAAACATTAAATATCACATGCATGTCGTTATTTAATGTTCTCGAGGGCTTGTGGCCCGTAACGTTAGCACTAACTTACTCAAACTGATGCTAGTTTTAGCAGGTATCGTTGATTTGCAGTGATTGCTTGTGTCGGAGCTAATCTCTAGCAGGCTGTGAGCGTCAACATGGCTCTGGATGGATGTTTACCAGCTAACGTTAGCTTGCTAACTTTTATTCACAGAGTTAGCTAAATAGTTCAGTATGTCGTTGTCAAAAGCACGACTTTCAGTGTAACGTTAATGCAGCATTGACTGTCAGTTGAGGACTTTGGCGTTTTAATTTTCTGTATATTTATTATATTATGTGATAGTTGTGAATATCTCACTTCATCCAATCGACTCTGTCCTGCTAACTGCCATACAGGAAAAATGATGAGCAGCAGACTCTTTCAAACACTAATAAATCTCTTGCAACCTTTCTGGAAAATATGGCTAATCATTTGCATTAGCTAAGGTTAACGATACTTAAACCTTTTAACTGTAACGTTACCTCATAGGCATGGCCAGATATCTACAGGCTGCTGCCTGGGGGATATATAAAGGGAAGCAACCACTCACTGTAATCTGGGCTTTCTGGACTTTTCTTTACCTGCCACAACTTAACTTTTAACACCGTGTTGCCAACTCTTTTCCAATGAAAGTAGCTAGGACCAGCTCCAAAAGTCGCTAAAAGTAGCTAGATGACGTCATACGCTCATTTGCCTATTTGTGACGTCATTAAGCAATCATTTTTCAATCACTTTTTTTCCATTTTGTTTGTTCATGCAGAATTCAGACGAACAGTTGGAAGCATCCACACAGTGTCAATATATAAAGGAAAATCATTATCAAATAATCATCTTTGACTTGTCATAAAAACTGTAACCTAGATAAAAACTGACTTTCCCTTTTTATGTCTCAAAAAATGAGTAAAACCATATGAACAATTGTATGGTCAGGGTCATTATGAACAGGAAGGAATCCATTGGAAATTTCAGTTAACCTGGTTTTCATGACCTGGCACATACCATTTCCTATTGTTAGTCTATTGTTGAATATATAAAAGTTAAAACCATGCTTATGTTTTGAAAAAATGTGCTTTTGGTTTTATGTAGCCTGCAGCTAAATCTAATCAAATAACAATACTGATTAGCATTTATCTGGCTCACACCATCTCTATCTTCTAAAGAATCATCAGGTCATATCTGTCATTTAGCATACAGGAGGAGACTCATTGTCCCCTCAGGAAAGATAACTGTTGTCTCTGCTTTTTGAGGAGCCATCCCCTGTTGGGCCAGACTTGATTAAAACAAAGGAAATGCATATCTCTGTAAACTTGAATAGAATCGGCACTACCATGATTAACGACCTTTGTCTGTGACCTGGAGTAAACCTGAAATCAGAGGTGTGTCCTTAACCTGAGAGACTTTTCATTCAAGGAAAACACCCACAATTCCACAGGAATATAATTTGGAAACAGAGGTGATTTCGGGACTGCAAGCCTGTGACCTGACAATGGAAGAATGTCTTGCAGTCCACTGCTGGCAGTGTTTCATATTTTATGTTTGATTGTTTTTGTCATGTCGTTTTCATCGTGTTGTTCATTAAACCTTTGCTTAATCTTTCAATTGGACCAAGCCTCTCCTTCCTCCTCAGAAATCAAACGATCACGTCTTTTTAGTAATTTCTTAACACTAGCCAACTTAATCATGTAGCCAGTTTTACTAATCCATGACTGAAGAATGATGATGAATTTCGAGCCATCTAACCAAATAAAACTGTATCACATGTAATTAATAATACATACACTAATAACACATTAAGACTATCCGAAGATGGATCATAGTGAGAAAATACACGACATCTCTCATATCTATGGTGGTAGAAAACAGCGTATGCCATGCTCATAACTACCTGCTACTCATTCAAAGTATTTATAATATGCCATATGCCTGGTCATTGTTTCACGACATGGAGATTTATATAATGTAATGTGTGATCGCGTTCTACTATTAAACATGCCAAAAACAATACAAGTATTAGTTGTCCCTTTCTGTTATGGATTAGTCCGACTGGCTACGGTGCCTAGGCTAACAATAGCCAGCTACGGCTAGCTTAAATACTATCTACTTTGGGTATATTGGCAATATATTTTTAATTACTTTACTGTCTTTTAGATTTGAATTATGTATTTACTCCTTAGACAGTAAGGAGTACAAAACATTATATTTAAGCTGCACTTGCTGTTAAGAAACGGTATGTGACGGTGGGACGCGAGCGGCGCCAGGGATACATTATCGGCATACCATCAGTCACTTTCGATCTTGGCGTCACTCCCAACAACAATTTCTATCTAGTTTGATCAAGCAAAAATGCAAGCAAGCTGGTTCCAGCTTTTCAATTTCATGGAAATGTTGCTTTGCTTTGTCTTGCGTGATATAAAATGCAGTGCATTTGGGGTTTAGCAGTCAGACTAGATAAGCTATTTGAAGACCACCTTGGGCTTGAAAATATTGTGACAGGATTTTCTGCTGATGTTTAACTTACTACAGACCAGATTAATCGATAATGAAAATAATTGTGAGTTGCATCCTTAATTAAATGCTTATTTAAAATGTTCATACAGGTTTGAGAAGGCGCAGGAGAGGCCTGTTTTTCTGAAAGTGTGCTCCACTTGCAGCATTACTGGGTGCAAGGGCTTTTTGGACCGTGGGACGGATGAAAGGTGGAAGCTGTAGGAAGCCCAGCTGGGCTTTAGCTGCTCTGTTGATCCCAGTTACCCTGCTGATGCTGACCTCCAGAGGGGCATCAAGCAGCCACAAGATGACACAATCAGCTATGGCTCATGCAACAGCCACTGCTGCAGGACCCAGCCCCAGCTTGACAGATTACCTCCCAGACCTCCAGGCAGTAGAAAACTTCTTATACAGCGAACATGCTCATGTTTGGCTCTTGTCCCTGGTGGGCTCTGTTGCTGTTGGCCTCAGTGGGATTTTCCCCCTTCTTGTGATTCCCATCGAAGCTGGAGCAGCCCTTAAAACAGAAGGTAACCAACATGTAACCTACACATGCCTGTGAATTACTCACAGCGCAATATTTTGCTTGCAATAATGATAACACAGCATTGACAATTCTGTAATATACAGTATTTTGCAAGACATTCCTCAGTGATACTTATGATAATGATATATTTGTAACTGAAGAGAAAATATCCCCTCTAAATCGTCATATAATTTTTTGAAAAAGCAGGAGGCAGTTATGTGCTGTATCTGTGTACTGCATGACGAGCTAGTCATTGTAGTAATAATAATAGCCTTAGTATTTATAATGCATACATGTCAACATGGACAACAATGGCGCAATAAATGACTGCAGTGTTGAAAGCAGAAGAGTTCAGAGTTCAAATTTCTGCAGTAAAAGAAGAAAATATTTCTGTCTCATTAACTCGTTAACTATATACCTAAAATTCCAGCTCTGTAGTGGCTCCCTAATACTGTCAATCTCAGCTCTCCTCATCCGCTAACACATTCCATGTGGTGGATGTTGAGATATTACCAGCTAGATGAAAACCTTCACCTGCTGGTCGCACTAGATGAGAATTCAGACAACCACAAAGTTTGTTGGCTTCTTCCTTTGAGGACCATGAATGTCTGTACAACATTTCATAGGAGTTACAAACAATGAATAGTTGTTATTTTTGTCTGGAAATGAAGTGTTGTACAGACCGACATTACCATCCAGACACTGTAGCAGACCGTAACGCACGCTGTTTATGCCCAATACAAATACTATATCTCCTCTTTTAACCACTCCATGTCGATAGCCGTTTCATTTGGTTGATTTTTGTTCCTTAACTTATGCTTGAACACACGTGTGTTTGAATACACCCATTTCAAAAAGAAACCTGAGCGTAAACGCTTCCAATAGTCTCGCTTTGCCAGATCCTCCTCCAAAGCGCGCTGGAGGAGGGTCTGGCTACTCCACACAGCATTCGGGGATGGGAGGAAAACATGCTCTGGTTTATTGGCATTTTTTTAAACCAATCACAATCGTCTTGGCTAAGCACTGGAGAAAAGCCGCGGTGCCGCTGCAAAATAGGCTCGGAAGGAACTTGTTTTGGTGGAACATTTGTACGTTTTTAAAAGTTGTTTTAGTCGTGCAACAGAAAACTCAGATTGGACAGATCGTCTAGCTAGCTGTCTGGATTTACCCTGCAGAGATCTGAGAAAAGGTTAACCATAGTCCTCAAAAATCCACCAGAGTTTAAAATGCCAACACAAAGGAAGCCCAAGGCAACGGATACCTGGCCTAAATGAGTGAAATCCGGCGGCTTTTCCGGCGGCAACTGAGCAATCCCGGAAGTGGAACATCAAGGTTATAGACTAACTCTTCAATAACCAGGCCTAAGTTACTGTAGGTCAGTCAGAGGCCTGCAGCCTCTTGAGTGGCTCCACCCACATGAACGTGGCATTCCAGATTTATTTTAGGCCGTGGGGTTTTCAAGTGCAGTCCTGAATGGAGGTTAGTCATTACTGAGGAAAGTCCTACAGCAGTGCGGAGCACATGAGTAATCACTGTATCACTATATTAGTAGCCTGAGCCAGAGACACTCAGATTTTGGTGTGTGTGTGTGCGTTTGTCATGTTTTACTTGTTAAAATTGATGAATTATTCAGAAAAGGTGCCATTTAAAATGAAATATGTCACTCCCTGGCCTACTGTAAAGTCAGTGACAAAAAAGGGAATCACACATGAAATAAATTCTAAACAAATTTAAATTTTTGTAAACTTAAGGTAAAATAATTATGCTAGCTTGTGGATGAGTGTAGTGTATAATGAATGCAAACAAAACGCATATCTTAACCAAACTAGTTGGTGGGGACGAGAAAAGAGATGTTAGCAATTAGGCCGCTTAAATAGGCTGAGGCCCAATTTACTCCAGTGTATGAAGTTTCCGGATGTCCTTCCCCTCTCTCTATTGGCTCCTGAGCCAGGACGTCATAATCGCATGAAATCAATATACAGTTCTGTATTAATCTCTCTCTCTCTCTCTCTCTCTCTCTCTCTCTCTCTCTCTCTCTCTCTCTCTCTCTTTCTTTTTTTTTCTCTTTCTCTCTCTTTCTTTCTCTTTTCTTTTCCTCTCTTCTTCCTCTCTTTTTTTTTTTTTTTTTTTTTCCTCCCTCTGTGTGTGTTTTCTCAGCTGGTGGCCAGAAGCTGAAACAGCTCTTGAGCTTTGCTATTGGTGGTCTCCTTGGTGATGTATTCCTGCACCTCCTTCCTGAGGCGTGGGCGTTTTCTGGCTCTTCAGGTGGGTCTCCTCTCCAACAATACCATCACCACCCTCTTAAGAATAAGATATTTCTAGTAGAAATTGGCTAGTATGAAACTATATTTGTTAGAATAATTACATTATCAAAGGATAGACAGAGACCACTGAAGTTATATCAAAGGTCTGTTTACTTGCAAGTAGGGTCTGTTTACAGCACTCACAGCATAAGTACAGAAAGTGACTGATGAATAAGCTTTCTACAACAGCTTTTATAATAATACAACATAGAATGTGATAAAACTTTATAGTCATGATAAAGAGTCGATGTCGACAGTTATCTCAGTCAAGGAGCGCCTGTTCTTTTCTCACTATGCTCCAGGCAAGGACAGACAGTAAGGCATTAATCATGCATTACATTGCTTTCAAACATAAATATTTATTTTGCAATGGGATTGCATTAATGTATGTGTATTTAATCCAACTCTTGGTTTTAGTTACTATAAACAGTGTTTGTTGCACTCACCTATGTTGAAGCTCGGTTGTCACTTTTGCTGTCTTATGTACAATCTCTCTGCTTCCGTCCTAGCTGGTAAACACAACCACTACATGACCCAGGGCTTGTGGGTAATGGTTGGCCTGTTGGTCTTTCTCCTCCTGGAGAAGATGTTCCCAGACCAAGACGGCCACGAGGACCCCATTTCAGATTCAGACCTGAATTCTAACTCTGCTGTAAGTGTTGCAGCTGAAATGTTTTTAGAAGAATATGCTCATTGCTGTCCAAAGGAGTCTCGCTGCACACAGACGTGTTAATACAAGCCTTCACCTTTTTTTTATTTTTTGCTTGGTCTGCATATTTGTCAGTGTTATCAGGGATTTGGTGACTGTAACATTTGATAACCTACTGTACACCCGACCTAAAGTATCAGTGATCTCCTCTAATAGGGAAAAGTTTAAAGGAATACTTTAACATTTTATGTCTGTGACTCTGGGATGTTACTGTGCCCGGCTAAGAAATAATCCAGCACATAACCCCCATAAAACCCCAAGGAGTTGTTTTTACACAATGTTTTTGCACAGACTAAACAAATTAGAGATAAACATTTTAATTAGTGAGATTTGGAGGCGCTAGGAGGCAGATTTTGTTACCCTTTGGGAGATCCAGGCTAGTGGTTTCCCCCTGTTTCTAATCTTTGCTAAGCTAAGCTAACCAGGCAGACATAGAGTGGTTTTGAACTTCTTATCTAACTCTCAGGAAGAAAGCAAATACGTTTTTTTCCCCAAAATGTCAAACTGTTCCTTTAACATCTTAGTATGAATAAAAGATTTTTCATTTATCAATAAGCAAACTAAACCACATGAGATATTATGTCTGCTCTGTACTACAGCTGTTCAGATTTATTTATGAAAGAACAGTGTTGACTAGTGTCAAAATGAGATGCTTTTCCTAATGAGCATCAAAGTTGAAGTTCATTTTTTAGTAATGATATTATAAATAATGTAACATGAAATTTGCCCCCGCAAGATTGACGAACAGAATTTTTTAACACATGGTTTCTTTGTAGACAATGAGTGGCTGGTTGCAGTATGTTTGTAAAGGCCGTCTCATTCTCCCTCTTGTCTTTGTATTGCCAGTGAGGGAGAAGATTGGAATCCATGGCTCAGCTCCTCCAATAGTGTCTATTTATAGTGCTGGGGTGAAGCAGCTACTTTAGCCATTTCAGTGTCCACAGGAGAGCACTCAGCTTATAGACAGACACAACAATAGATCGTGACAGTGTGGAAAAGAAAGAAAGAAATCTTACCAAAATGTGCAAAGACTGTAACAAGCTGAACTTCTTTTTACTTGAATTGGGTCAGTGTGTTGGATGAATGCATCAAATGTGTAAAAAGCAACAATGCTTGATGTAAAATGCAAAGAAGAGATTCCGTCACTTTATATTATTTCTAGGACATTTTAAATTGGGTGTATTGCAGCAACAATTTAGCTCTTACCTGTTTTACCACAGGAGAAGATTGATAAGTCATCAAGCTTTATTATTTCCTTATGCTTCAATCATAGACATGGAGCAAACATGTCCTTGCTGCAACCAGAAGACAGCAGGCTAAACACCTCTCCCTTCATTTTAATATCAGTCTAAATGGCAACCTAAGTGGTTTCAGATTAAGGGAACAAGGAAGTTGGGCTGTTCTCGGAAAACGGAGGCTATAGCCTGAAATAAATCAGTCTCTGCTTTTGTCTTCAAAATATAAACCAGTGCAGTGTTGGAATTTAAAGGTCATCGGTTATGTCTGAAGAATGATGCAAAAGTGACTTATTACAAGAAAATAATCAGGACTTTTTTAACCAGCTGTTCTACTGGCAGGAGGTGAAAGCCTTGACACAGTGGGAGCAACAATAAAATGCATGTTTATTGCACTGTTGAACCGAGGCTACCATAAACTCAGTTTTTTTTTGTAAGACTGGTGTTAGTGGCTAAGGTGTTTGTTTATTTTAGGGGAGACAAGCCCTTTCAAGTTAAAAGCATACATTTCTGATAGTGGACACTAATAGAATTGGGAACATAAAGATTATTTATAAGAAAAACTTTGAAAAAAAGAGGTTGGTGTTATGGTGCACGTGGGGGACAAAATGTTAATTTTTGCCTTATTTTTCTTCCTTTTTTTCTCCACAGTCGCAGTCTAATTCAGCTTTCAGTGGAAAGGCAGTGGCAACACTCAAAAATGTACACCATGCTGAGTCATGGAAATCCTCCAAGCAGCAGAGTCGGCAGGAAAGATCAGAGAAAATCAAGGTAATTTTGACAACCAAAACATTTCCTACCACTATAGGTAAACGCTTGATAGGGAAGAGTTATGTAAGAGATGCATTTTTTGCTTCTTCAATCCTCTAAATTTGATTCTTGTCGTTTAGCAACGTAGTTGGTTCAATGAAACCAAATCCTTTGCACTGCCTTGCACATTATATATGTGCACTTTTTCTTTATTTATTTATATATATATATATATATATATATATATATATATATATATATATATATATATATATATATATATTCAAGATAAATTCAAGATAAAATATATATATATATATATATATATATATTATCTTATCTTATCTTGAATTTTTAGCCTTTCTTTCTATTTTTCTAATCCTTATTTTTGGAATGGTTATGACTTTTTTCGGGTTGAATGGTGGTCATCTCACTTCCCCCTAGCGCCAGTGAGTGGATAAACCACCCTTGCAACTTTCGGCAAGCGAGCCGCCGGCCTCAGCGTCAGGAAGTATCGCGTGATATCAGGTCTCGCGATGTAACAAATTGCTTCACGGTACTGCACACATACGCCCATTCAGGAACCGGCTAACAAGGTAGTGATGGAGTTTTTCACACTATCGTCATGGCTGAGCCGGCTAAAAAGAAGCAGAAAGCTAGGAAAGCATTGTCGGAGGAACAGAGAACGAGGAAACTGCAGACTGGCCGAGCGAGGAGTCAGACACAAGTAAACATAGGAGCTGCCAAATATATATTCCGAAAAATAGCGCCCCTTTTAAAAGAGAATGTTGTGACTGATAAATTAATAAACATTCCTGTTGACCATACTTCTTGTAGTTTTGATCAGTCGAGGACAATGTGAGTAACAGTGGCATTATGTTTGGTGTGTCACAGATAAGTGGATACCTAAACCTCCTGGCCAACTGCATTGACAACTTCACCCATGGACTGGCAGTAGCAGGAAGTTTCCTGGTTAGCAAAAAGGTAAGAGGCTGTGATAATCCCAACAAGGAAATAAATACTCTTGGAATATCTATATTTCTCACACACAAAAAAAAACTGATTTTCATCAATGAATGAGAGCACCTACATTCTTTCACCCTGTTCTACATTTAAAGTAATATGTAGTGTGTAGATTAGGAAGTTGCTTTGCTTTGTGGTGCTCCTTTTCTCTGTCTTCATTTTTCTCTTGGATAAAGACAGTCTAGAGAATTTCTTTTTTATTATAACACAAAATTCCAGAACAAATTAAAGTTTTGACACACTCTGCAGCTTATCTAATTCATGTTTAGTTATTTAATGTAGTCAGTTGTTGAATCAGAAGTTCAGACAGTACATTTCACAGTGAAATGTCTTTTAACTGCTACCTAGCAGTGAGGGAATTGAGTTTTTTTTTTTTTTTAATAAAAGAGAGTGCAGTTATGGATATCGGGCTCCAGCTATCAAGAGTGTGTAAGCAGAGTTTTGTGATGATAATGTTTACATTCCCAACAACTGACTCGTGTGTGAGAATGTGATTACATTCACATTGAGTCCTCAGCATGCATATTTATTATACCTGAGCTCTTGGTCTTCATTAAGGATGATTGCAGGGGAAATGGCTCCCTGGGGGTTGCAGACCAAATTAGCACACAATCATGAACTGACAATCATTGCTGATAAATATAGTGCATACACTGACACTAGCCTATCTATCATGTCAACATTTTAGGATTATTAAGATATTTATATAAATATGAAACTTCAAGTAACAGTTATCGTCCTCATTGACTGACTGATAATTATTATTTCTTCCTGACCAACAGCCAAGAAAACACAATGTACTCAATTTATAATGATGGAGAATTGTGATTGTGTAGTGAGGGGCTTGTCGATGTGTTACCCTTTTAGATGCTAATAATTAGTTTCTGGAAACGCAAATCCTGACCCCCACAGGAACTGAATAAGAGACTGGTTTTAAATGTCCATTCCATGTAAATATAAGGCTACATCTTCTATATTTCTTGTTGTTGCACTTCAAAGGTCGAGTGTTATGCAGGAGAGCTGCAAAATGGCCAAGGATGAGCGCAGTAATACTGTACCTAATGAAAGCAAAGGACACAAATGTATCTGGGGAATTTGGACACAAAACGCCTTCCGTGTGAGGGCAGTGTTTGCAGACTCGCTGGCAGAGCAGCAGACCTGTTGTATCAGCAGTCCAACAGTCTTAAGAGGACCACTCAGACATTCATTACGGGATACCACAAACGTTTTCACTTTAAAACTTATTCTTATTGCATCATCCCACAGGCTTGATCAAAAAGGTGCAGTAACATGTATTTGCGTTGCTTCACTAGGTTACTGTATATTTGTAGCTGTGGGAAGGAGAGAGTCCAGCTGGAGAGACATAAGGCTAGCAGCGTGAACTATGGATCAATGTGCCAGAGAGGAAGTTAACTCGATTTCTCAAACCTACACATACAAGACATCTCACCGGTGTTTTGTGTTATTTCTCATGCACATTTATCACAATGTGACTTTGCCACATTGAAATCCTGTGTGAAGATGATATGCATAAATGCAGTGTTAAATTAATATGATGACGTTCGGATATCACATTTTTTAATACTGAATGTGCCGATGAACATTGAAAAATTTGATGTTTTATTAGTAAATGGCACTTAAGGATATCAGGATATAAAATTTGTGAATTGCCCCTCGACAATCAACAAAGTCTTATCTTAAAGTGAGCTGGGCATTGCTAGTACCATATTAGCTTCATGTGGCTTAAACTGCAAACCACATTACATCATTCACTTACATTCACTTTTTTTGGGCCCCACCTTACTGATTTTATTTTATGATTTTGAGCTTCTTACATCTCACTGCTTCCTGGACAAAGGTTGTTATTATAATGGCATAAGGCTTCATTGTGCCTTTTTGTTTTGAACTGAATTTTATTAACAGATTTTTAAATGCTAATATTGCAGTCCTTCCAGAAAAACCCAGAGTTTTTTTGTGATTGTTGCGGGCAAAAATCCTTGATTATGCGGCACGTTTTCTTAAAAAATGCGATGGAATATGCGGGATATTTATGCAATTTTATGTGATGAAATTGCGGGAACTTGCAAAAATTGCGGGGACTTGCAAAAACTGAGGTTTGATGGAAAAAGAGAAGAAAAAGTGATTCCCCCAACACCCTGCTTTTTTTTTAACTTAATTTCCAAAAATAGTTTACAGATATTCAGTCATTGCAATAAGTAAACAAATAAGATACAAAAATAAAATAAATAATATAATATTAAAGTAAAAATAAAAGTAATAGTCTAAACGGAGGGAAATAAAAGATACAAAAGAGACAGACTTTCAAAAATCGTTAATAATATAGACAGCAGGAGCATTTAAACAAAGAAATTTGAGTAGACATCAGATATTAAGATAGCTTTCTTATTGGATACCAACTTAAGAGACTCAAAGTACATGTCAAATTCAACCTCCAACACCTGCTTTTCGATGATGTTCATGTCGCGTAATTACATCACTTTATAACGTTCCCATGGCAACAGGGGAAAATGGCTGCTCTTGTGTGAAGTAAACGCAACATTTTTTCAACTTTCTGCTAAGATATTTGTGATTTTTTTGCAACGAAAATGCGGGGATTATGAAATCATGCAAGCGCCGCATATTTTGCGCGGAAATCGACAATTTATGCGGCGAATGTGAGGCGTATTTCAAAAAATTTGGCCCCCGCATGAATATGCGGACTTTGGCTGATTATGCATTGAATTATGCGATCGCATAATCACGTTTTTCTGGAGTGACTGATATTGACATACTAATACTTACAGTACACATTTCTCATTATTATAATAAGGTCTTTGGCTTCAATCTCTTAAAATACTTTTGAAATTTTAACATTTAAGAACATTTTTTAGACAAAACTTAAAAATCTCCAATTAGGGCTGCAACTAACAGTTATTTTTTATTGTTAATTAATCTGTTGAAAAATGTCGATCAGTGTTTTCCAAAGCCCAAGATGACGTCCCCAAATGTCTTGTTTTGTCCACAGCTCAAAGATGTTCAGTTCACTCTCATAGATGAGTAAAGAAACAAAAAATCATTACATTTAAGAAGCTAGAATCAGAATTTTGACTTTTTTCATTAAAAAAATGATGATGAAATTGATTAGTCAGTTTTAAAGTAGTTGGCAATTAATTTAATAGTTGAAAACTAATTGCAGCTCTATCTTCAATAGCCTTTCACCTACATGGATTTGTGTATGGTTATGCTCTTTACACAATCGACAGGTCTCATCATGCTCTTCATGTAGGATTCAAAAAACTTTTAAGGACTTAAAGAACTATAAAGCTGTGACCGCTTAAAGCAGCTCAAAGTTTATACTTTGTCTTTTACATTTTACCTCTTTGCACTATGCACTGCAGGCTGAACACATAGAGCTTAGCACTCAACTCAGGTGCTCTAAAGCAGGGGGCTTCAAGGATATTTAGACCAAGGACCCCTTAGCTGAACGAGAGACAGAGCAGGGACCCCCTACATAATATTGTATAAAACTGAGCTGCATATTAAACTGGGTGGATGGATTGATATTTACACATTATTTATACATCATGTTTTAATGTAAAACATACATGTGGAAGGCACAGGGTTACATTAATGTATGTTTTCACACATTTAAAGTTTTGAAAAAATTTATAAATGTTAAAATATTACCAAACAATAATTTTGCAGCCCCCCTGGAGTAACTCTGAGGACCCCCTACGGGTTGTGGGCCCCCTGTTGAAGACCCCTGCTCTAAAGGATGAATTTGTCATACATCTTCCCTTTTGATACTACAGAGCACATTTATTTAAGTAAGACAAAGCAGTGTTAATGTAACTTTTCTTGCAGGTTGGGTTCCTCACCACCTTTGCCATCCTGCTCCATGAAATCCCCCACGAGGTGAGATTATGAGTCCTTACAATGCTTGCGAACACGCTGAATGTTTAGTCTTTCCTCCACTGTGTGAAATGTCATTGTTTGCAGGTGGGAGACTTTGCCATTCTGCTGAGGGCCGGATTTGACCGGTGGAGTGCTGCCCGCTTGCAGCTGTCCACGGCGCTGGTTGGTGTCTTAGGAGCTTGCTTTGCTCTGTGCGCTCAGTCACCAGAAGGCACAGGTACTGTAAGAGCCTTAGTATACATACCGTACAAGCAAACCCTTTTTACAGTTGCCAGAATGACGCATAAGTCTTTCCTACCGTTTCTAGAAAATGCCACTGCCTGGATATTGCCTTTCACCGCTGGAGGCTTCCTCTACATATCATTGGTGAATGTGGTGCCTGACCTGCTAGAGGAGTCCAGTTTAAGGTATGCATCCTTGTGAGGATTACAAACACAACCGGGCCCCCTTATTAAAACATGCCTCCATAGCACTATAGTAGGCAAAATTCCACAGGGTACCTTTTAACCTGTTCTGTATTGTTGGAGTTGAGACAATGGTGACAATGTAAGAAGGCAGTTTACAATCAAAACTTTGTATGTCTTGTTCTCTGGTGTGGAAATAGACAGATGCCATATTTCTTTAATGTCCTTAAATCTGTCTAAATCTGTACCCTTTGTTTTTCTTTTACCAGGCAGTCCCTACTGCAGATCATGCTCATTTTCTGTGGCGTGGCTGTCATGGCTGTGCTCTCTGCAATTGTTGAGTGAACATGGAAAAAACCCCTCTCGCCTTAACCAAAAAGTAAAACTCAGCATTCTCCACCAACCCCTTATATCTGGTACCTCTCATTCCTAGGAAACCTTTCATTACATTAATCTAAAGCAAATAACTGACAGAAGAACGGCACTTTATGGCTTTATAGTATGACTGAAAGGAAGACCTTCTTGATCTGCTGATGGGGCATTTGTGTGGACAAAATGTGCCAGGCTTAAACCTCAAGGGAATTAAGAGGGTTTGTATGGATCTCTGTTACCAAATTGTCTTATATTGTTTATCAGACAATCATTGTTTTGCACACACATTTACACAGGTACACCTGATGTACCAACTCCACAGAATAGGTATTTTTAGACCTGTACAAGGACCTTTTTTCTTTAAAATGTATTCAACCATAAATTGGTTAAAACATTGTATGTATTGTTACTGTTTCTGATGTAGCTGCTGCATATTTATTGAAAATTTGACAAGCAACATATAGTTTTATCAGACGTGCGCCACCACTTCATAATTTTGTGTTATTGAGAAATAAGTGCCAAGAAGTCAGGATGGTCTGTTACACTAGTGACAGGTCTACACCAAAGTAAATTTTTTTTTTCTGTTGTGTATCTTCTCTGCATCTTCTTTGCTTAAATGAATAATTGTGATAAAGCTGAAATTAATTAAAGACAAAGATTGCTACTATTTGTTAATATTCAGTTTTGACTTCTACTTAAAATATTTTGAGACTAGGGACGAATAATATAAACTTTTAAAAATCGTAACCATGCAGGATTATTGATAGCATTATGTTGATAAACCTTTTGGTGACATTTTCCATCCCTGAAGAAATAAACTAACATGTCTGACATCTATATAGAAGGATGTGCTGTTTATCAACTTCATGTCAAAAAGACCACACATACTATCTCAGTGAGATTAGGATATCCTGATATTGATTGCTAGACCTGTGTGAAGGTGCTGAGGCAGCGCATCGCTGCACAAAAACCTGTACACCGTGAGCATATGTTTTCACTGCAAATATATGCCTAAAATGTCATATGGCAGTGGAGGGAGGGGGGTATTGATTGTGTGTTCACACTTGTCCAATTTCAACACAGTCTGTTTGGCAAGCTTCTGTTACCATAACGACTCCACCGCGGGTTGCCTTCCTTAGTCATCAGCCTGTGCTGAGCAGCCTATTGTCTGTGGGAGCCGTCTTCGGTCACAGCACAGAAGGACAACAAACAACCACTATGTACACTGTAGTGCAAACACGAGTGACAAATCATTTATTCATAGTGTGTTCCCAAAACTGCATAGTTTAGTCGTGTTACATTTCTGGAGTCTGAATTAAAAGGTCCGATCCTGTGGTTGACAAATCTAACCGTTTGCTCAGCTGTTTTGTGGCTCTGCTCACAAAATCCTAAACTAATCTATCAACTTTTTGATTTAATGCCTGTGCTGAAGTCAACATGTCCTACACTAAAACTGTGATCGTCTCCCGCATGACCCAAACTTTGAGTTTTGCACACATGAGAACAATCAGTTAGATCATGTTCCTGTGCTATCAGGAATCGTCTCAGATAAGCTCTGTAACAGATGGTCTGTCATTTACAGTGGCTGAGTTTCGTTTAAGTGTGAGTCCTTTTTATAAATAAGGATCTAAAGGTGCGTGTGTGTGTAACAATTAGGCTTCCTGTGTTAGTCAATGTAGGCATTTAATCAATTAAAATGTATTGCCATGATTATAGTTATGAACAGTATTTCCAAAGTAGCGTGTATAATGTTTACAATGTTATAAGAATTCATTCAATATGACAAGCAAAAAAAAACATTGTTGTATACACCATATTGTAAAGTGACTATACAACTACTGTATATTATCTACTAATTAGTATAATATAATGAAAGAGAAACTAATCATCACAAACAAATCATTAAAACTTTTAAAAAGATGTTCTAGGCAAACGATCTATATACATCTTGCTTCTCAGACTAATAAAACATTTATTTTATATAGCGCTTTAAAAGGTACTCAAAGGCACTTTACAAGGTGAAGACAAAAAACAAGATCAGTGTAAAAATAACTAGACATACATTTTTAAAAGGTGCAGCAAAACAGGATAGAAACAAATGAAAACCGCTAATTTGATTAATGGGTCTATCTTCTTACATTTAATTCATGCTTAATAAAAAGCTTTTAAATGCTTTGCTCCTTTCAGATGTTTTAAACTGATACAGGGTCTCAAACTGGATCAACAAATTTCCTTAGCAAACTTTAAAGTATTGATTGAGTCCAGAATTGACTAAACCTGCAACAGATTGTATCCATCACTGTTGTATTCAAATGTATTAATTGCTGGGTTATTGCCCTTCTTTTTATCTTTACCATTCTCCTCTTTTAGCTTTAGTTTTGTATTTTTGTCTTAATGGGTTTCTTTTTTTGCCCTGTACAGAAGAACCCCATGCAAAAAAGTGCAGTAATCTCATTGGACCACCCTGTATTAAAAAAAAAAGGTAGTTTGAATTAACAATTTGTAGAAATGAAAACCATAGAGGTCAATATGCATATGTAATTTTAGATGCTGACCTGTAACTTGGAATGGTAGGTTTGCATGCAGAGTAATTTATACATTTTCTAAAATGTTATGTTTAATATTCAAACCTATGAAAACTTGTCATAAGGAAGGTAATCTAAGCTGGCACTCATCTCCTGTCCATTAGGCTAATTGGCTGAGTCATAAAATCAAACACTGTAATAAAGTCACCAATAATATTAGCACTCATTGTTTATAGACACCACTTTGTTATGCTGCTGTTTAAATGTCTAGGTAGGAAAATAAATAAATAAAGCAACTGCATATGATTAAATCCTCCCTCCACTGCACCTGTGTTTTACATGTTTATCAAATCCAAAAGGTAACCAGTCAAGCATCACAAATTACCACTCCCCCATAACAGAGCAGCACTCTCCTGTCCTCCCCATCCCGCAACAACCTGGAGGAGAGAGAGCGCAACTACATCACTGCCCCTGCCTCCTCCTCACAGCGTTGGTCGCCATCCATCCCCTCTCCTCCTGTACCATAACAGATGGTGGGAACAACATTGCATCCACCGGGTACCACAACAATAGACCGCAGCATCCAGTCCAGACAACGCTGGCCTTGCACCATCATGCTCCTAGTGCAGGACTGCATGAGGCTGTGAGTGCCGTCGTGATTCATTTCACGCGGTACCAGCACCACCACGGCCACGGAGGAACCTTCTTGCGACTGTTTGGGCTCTCCATCGAGCGGGGGAAGATGGCCGCTATGAAAATATTAACAGGCACAGGGCTCTTCTTGGCTTTCTGTGCGCTCGGGCTGCTCGCCATGGCGATTTGCACCGATTATTGGTACGAGACCGACGCGAGGAGACATCGAGAGAGGTGTAAAAACTATGCCAACAAGCGAACCGACCCAGGGTACATCTACATTTCAAACCACAACCTCCCCCTCCAGATGCCTCCAAAGAGCCTGGAGAGGAAAGGTAACGGCCCAGATGCTGGAGCTCTCATCAGGGGGAAGCGGCACTTTCTGGCCGCTGCGTCTGCCATGGAGTCCCATTGCAGTCGGCAGTTTAACTCCACCATCTCCGGGCTCTGGAGGAAGTGTCACCGGGAGGGATTCGATCTGGAGACCGAGGACCTTATTTACAAAGGTAAACACGAGTCTGGCTTCTCTTGTGTGCACCAGGCCGTGGTGCTCAGCGATGAGCTCACACCTAGCCTGACACAAACAGGATGATACAGAGGCCCACTTCTCTCCTCTCACATTAATGTCTGGTCTGCGTGTTCGTTCTGCGGGTTGTAAAACTAGATGAAGATGTCTTTTTATTAGAAGATTATGCATTTTTCTTCATTTGTATATTTCGCTGTCCATGGTGCTGAGCGAACCCCCTTTTGCTGAGTGCCTCTCTGAGATAATGGCTGCTCCTCTATTTTCTGAACCCGTTTTGCATCTATAAGAGACTACATCGTGTAAAGGTTAATGTCGTTAAACAGGGGATTCCATGCTGCTAATGAAGCTGAATCATTGACACATTTGGTTTGAATTTTGGTCCACAGCAGAGAAAACACAATGCATATAGCCCCCAATTGAACAACAACGAGAAGCCATATTTCAGGCCTCACTCGTTTTTGCTGTATATGATCCAGACCCAACATCCTAAAACTGAGCAGATACACAAAGAGGGAAACCATGTGTAGAAAACATGGGTGTCACAAATTGTTGTTGTGATTATTGCTGTCAAAGTAGACCTCAGTTTACCTAAAAACAGACCAGTGACAGTTTTCTCTTCCAAGCATTGACTCTGAAAATTGTCAACTACACCACGTTGTATCAAAATCCATCTATGTTTGAGCCCGCACCTCTTTACCTACCTGCAAATAATGAATAATGCCATTTATATTAAGTTTAACCATTGGAATTGTTCAAATGTTTCTTAAATTAACAACATAAGGTCTATAGGCTCTGGAATACAATTAGTATAATGCTTTCAACTCTAATTTAATCATGATATTACAGTTACAGCAGTGTAGAATTAAGCGTACATAATGGCAATACAGTTATGTTTTTGTTTAATTGACTATACCTCTTTGTCATACAGGGCTAGACTTCATGGCAATTAATCCAATGCAATACCTCTGCAACAAATGATACCTTAATGAAGCTTGTTATCTTACTATTGTTGTTGACATGGTGTTGATTTAGTTCTGTTTTAAAGGATAGCATAACGTATGAAAATAAGTTAAATGTGCTTGCTAGTACCAGCTGCTGCACCTCTGGGTTAATATATAATGGAATCTATTTACTATTTGTGTTAGTAGACCCAGACCTAAATACTATATGTAACCTAATGTAAGTGAACACACAATATAAATCCGCTTACTTAGCCTTGTCTGATTCTTAAGATCATAGTTGTTTCTTTTCGATACTCATGTTTAGGGGCAATATTGGCGTCAATATCTGAACAATTAATATCATACAGTACAGGCCAAAAGTTTGGACACACCCTCTCATTCAATGTGTTTCCTTTTTATTTTCATGACCATTTACATTGTAGATTCTCACTGAAGGCATCAAAACTATGAATGAACACATATGGAATTATGTACTTAACAAAAAAGTGTGAAATAACTGAAAACATGTCTTATATTTTAGATTCTTCAAAGTAGCCACCCTTTGCTTTTTTTATTAATAAGGGAAAAAATTCCACTAATTAACCCTGACAAGGCACACCTGTGAAGTGAAAACCATTTCAGGTGACTACCTCCATGAAGCTCATTGAGAGAACACCAAGGGTTTGCAGAGTTATCAAAAAAGGGGTAAGACAATATATATAAAATATAAGACATGTTTTCAGTTATTTCACACTTTTTTGTTAAGTACATAATTCCACATGTGTTCATTCATAGTTTTGATGCCTTCAGTGAGAATCTACAATGTAAATAATCATGAAAATAAAGGAAACGCATTGAATGAGAAGGTGTGTCCAAAAGTTTTTATAGCAGCCTCAGGGTTTAAAAGAGCGAACTATATATAATACAGGTGTTGTAAAAGCTTAAGATAAAGTCAAAAAAGGCAAAATACTGCTTTTGTTATATGCTCGTACATACTGTATGTCAAAGTGATATGACATTTACGTACTGTACATAACACACAAATTTACAACATAATAGTTCATGCGCATCTGTTTGAAAGCAGGGTGATCAAGTTTCAACTCATAAGAGAGATCAGATGTCAACATCCATTCAGATTTTTGAGGGACTACATTACTTTAAATTATGTCAGGGCTCTTACATGCCAATAATAAAAACGCAGCCTTCAAGTGATGCAAATTACAAAACTGTGTTCAGAAATTGTTTCCTCGTGAACTATGACAGTATACAGATATAAAGGTGTCGTCTAATTATGATTACAATCTTGATAATCACAGTGTTGTGACATCATTGATGTCAGGAAAATAACAAATTATGCTGGTGTGGACACATTTACGCACTGCTGAGTTTTGAACATATGCTCCACATACGCTGCATTTTCACTGAGTGTAGAGTGACATTGAGTGTTGATCTTTAAATGTCATTTTATTAGGCCACGCACACGGGTGACACACAGGTGTGCAGGGCATTGGAAGTTTTGCCCACCATTGTGTCAGTTATAGTAATTAAAAAACACAGTTTCCTATGAATTGTGAAAGTCTTAACTGAAGTTACATTTTTCCATAACAAGTACAGTATTAAAATTGCAAAAGCAGCTTGCTATAGGACGCTGAATTGCTGATAAAAGATTATTTAGATGTACTGACGTCATCTCAACAGTAAATGGTGTTATGCATGCATCTGTTTCATATGTGCTACTAGCTTTAGATGTACCTCAAATGCCTAAATGTAGCAAGCTTCTATTTGGCATCACATGTTGTATTTTCTATACCAGAAAGATCTATCTGAAAAAAACATGAAATATTTGGAGTAAAATGCCTCCCTGATATTATAAACCTCGTCCTTCTATAGAAGCCTTGGGTGCCTCAACAAAGAATATTTAGATCAAAGCCTAGAAGATCGTAAACCTGACTATGAGAAGGAAAGAGTTTAACAAAGTTTGACAAAAGGTTGGGCAAAAGATATGGACATTTTAAATTATCAAACCATTGAGCTACTTATTAAAAAAGAAAGATGTCTCCCATCTAGCCTGTTGTGACATTATGTAAAGTACTGTAGAAATTCCCTAAAATATATAAAGTTGTTGTGTGTCTTTATGGAGTAGGAGCTGGACTTAAATTCTGAAAATACCAGACTGACTGCTTATTTTGAATTCAGTTTATTGCACTGACATCACATTCACTTTAAATCAGAACAATGAAGGTTCTTTGTGTAGCCTTCGGTAGAATAATCCATATTGTTTCCTAATCCCCCTTTAATAACAATGTAGGAGTGGTTGGGAACACGAGGTTAATAGGGCCATCTCAGTAAATTAAAACTCAAGTGAGGGTGTAAAGTAAATATTAAGCTTTTCTACCACGTGTTTATATTATTTCATAATCCCACAAGTTGGGCAAAGGTTCAGAATGAGATTTCTACTTCATTTTCTCTCTTATATTTAAAGATGTTTGGTCTCCAGTTATAATTGTTTCCATCTTCTCTTCGCCAGGAATAATTCAAAGATGTACCCCAGTCAAGTATCACTACTCTTCGTCCATCCTACCGCGAAATTTACCCATCAACATCACAAAGACCATACGACAGGATGAGTGGCATGCACTGCGTAAGTCTCAAAGTGTTTGTTTGTCTTCATTTAGTTAGTAAGACTTGTTGATTTAGTCACTGATTATCTGTTCGTTCACCTTTTTTGTTTACCCAGGTTTATTGTTCTGCTTTCTGCTTCTGTTTTCAATAAACAATCAATTTAATTGATACTTTTAGCAATAAAAAGAGAGAGAAGAATAAATAAAGAGAAAAGGTTGAGAAAATCAACAATCGACCATCTAATAATGGCCAATACTTAATTTTAAGTCTTCTTATTCAATAACCATTTTAAAACATTGCATTCAGGGGTTTAGTTGACTATATGAAATGTTGCGTTCCTCAAGGCACGACTTTGGGCCCTATCACTTCTCGACTATTGCAACTCCCTGTACACGTTTCTCCCAAAAGTCTCTACATCGCCTCTAACTCATACAAAATGCTGCAGCTCTGCTCTTAACTACAGTAGTTTCAAAACATTTGACCATATTACACTTACACATACTACACGCTACCTGTGGTCCTGGTTGTTTTGGCACCTTCTTATATGTCCGAGCTACTCTCCACTTTTGACCAAACACAGATCCTCAGGCAAATCCCTGTTATCCGTTCCAAAGTAAGCCTAAAAACTAAAGGTGACGGTGCTTCTGCTGTTAGAGCCCCCAGACTTTTGAATGCCCTGTCTGAGGAGATCAGGCACGCTGAATCAGTGCCCCACTATAAATCACGTCTCAAAACGCACCTGTACAAAGCTGCTTTTAATTCTTGATTCTGTTGCTTTCATATTTGTTTATTTTGCGCTTTACTTATTTACTTACTTTGTCCCTTTTGTTTTTATTTATTTTACTGTATTTACATTATTATTTGTAATTGCTTATGTAGTACTTGCTTTGGTACCTGATATATTATCTTTTATATATATATATTTATTTATTTATTTTTACGGCCCTTTTCCCCCATGTCTAGACTCATGGCCAGAGGTTATCAGGTCATCACTATTAGGAAGCCATTAGCTTTAGTGTGACTTATTTGCGGACATTAGGTCTGACAGATCAATGATAGGCTTGTATTTCTTACTTCTATAATATATATCCTTGTTCATAGAGAGAGAGTGAAGGAGTTGTTTGACCTTGGATTACATCAGTATGATTTTCAGTTTTGAAACCCTTTTTTTCAGTGTTCTGCTCTGATATCTTATGTTTTAAACATGCTACCAAAGCCTTTTCTAAGGTATTATTCCTATTCTTAGTAGTGTTTATGTAGACCCATACTCTAGATTTCTCTATACCTATTACTGCTATATTATTAGCATCCATTACAATTTCATCATCTATTGTAGCTTATCGGGGTAAATGTTGGTAGTGGTACTGACTAATTAGTTTACTGTTTTTTTTTTAATAAGTGACCAGCAGGTCAGCTGAATAGGCAAAATCTGAAATGTATCTCCAGATAAGTATACATCTCAGCATTCATGAAGTTTTTTTAAAAACAAAATAAAGAATGAATATGTATTTGGGTTTAATTTTAGGTTTTGTGTCAAAGACATTCATATTTCCTTTCCTATTTTCCCGTACTGTTTCTTTTTAGAAAACTTGCAAGGAAATGGAAAATGACAGACCCATAAAATAACGTGTTAACCTCATTGGTTTTCAGTTAGTTCTTTGGCATTAAACTAAAAACAAAAAATGACATAAGTGCCTATTAAGGATCCCACGTTTTCTGATTGGCAGTGTAATTAAAGTAATGTTATAATCATTTTCAAATGAACTGGTGGGTTAAAAACATTTCAGTGTGGTAGATTGAAAGATATGCTTCACCATCAGCTCTGCAGTTCGAGGGCAACAGATTCCAGCTTTGCCACAACACAAAATTAGTAATTACCAGTTTAAACAACAGTCTTCAGATTCACTGTTCAGTTTCAGTGGTCACGTTTTCCCCTCTGCCTGCAGATCTAAGAAGAATGACGGCTGGCTTTGTGGGCATGGCCGTGTCCATCATTCTCTTTGGCTGGATCATTGGAGTGCTGGGATGCTGCCAGCAGCATGACCTCATGCAATATGTAGCTGGGCTACTATTTCTCATGGGAGGTACTGTGAGAGCACATATGCCCACATTCATACACAAACATGCAGACAAAATCCAATTTTGTTCAATTTATGTGGTGACAACTGAGAGCATCTTTGGGTTTGCATGATATACTAGATGAACGTCCTGCAGTAACATGATTCCTGTCTTGCAGTAAGATGCACAGCACATGTAGGAATTGAATAATCAAACTGGAACCATTTTAAATCTCTGCTTGTCTCTTCTGCTCACTCAGGAACATGCTGCATCATCTCTTTGTGCACATGCGTGGCAGGAATCAACTTTGAGTTATCCCGCTACCCCCGCTACATGTACGGCCTCCCTGAGGACATTAGCCATGGCTATGGCTGGTCCATGTTTTGTGCCTGGGGGGGCCTCGGTCTCACATTGCTGGCTGGCTTCCTCTGCACCTTGGCCCCCTCCCTGAGCACACCCGCTCGCACAACAACCCACAAGCCGAGGCAGGAGAATGGAACCGTGTGACGGAGACGTCGTGAAGCGACTGACCCACCGAACGCACAAACCACACCCTTCCAACCTTGATGTTTAACTCTGAAACAGTTTTTGTCTGATCACCATCTCACACCACCCACGACATCGCCATCTCCCTTCAGTGTTCAGTGTGCCTGAGATGTGACAGAAGGAGCAAAGTAATGACAAACTTACACACATAAGCTCGAAAAATCCCAGAGGGACCTCCAGGAAAACCAAGACTAACACCTAAAGTAATGTATGACTGGGACATGGCTCTCATAGCTCAAAGACATTGTTGACAGTTTGACATGCTGACTTTATGGCGATCTAAAGGTGACTGTTTTCTCTGAAGAGAATTTGTCTTAAAATGGTGCTCTCTTAAATAGATAAAGCCACACACACTCCCACGCAGCACACACACACACACACACACACACACACACACACGCACACACACCAGCACATCCTTTTCCACACATGCTCAATTACTCCGGATGAATTATGGGAGACATCCTCCAAAAGGAAATAAAAACACAGACATCATACCAGAGCATCTTGTCAGCATTCCTCTTTCAGTTAGGTGTTATTGTACGTAATGGAAAAAAAAATCTGGCACTGACTGCCCATAGCTTATCTTTAGTGTAGCACACTAACTGATATCAACCATGAGCCCCAGGGGTAACGTCTGCAGCCTCTGCAGAGCACAAAATGGATCGATCAGCGTGGTCAGTACGATAAAATACACTAGTGGAGTAAATCTTCATTGAAAAGAAAATCATTTGATGCTTCTTTAAAGATTCTATATGTACAAATGCAACTCTATGTAGATCCAGATCATTGTTTGTGTAAAGTAGATTTTGAATAGGAATGTTTGTTTTTCTGTTTGTTTCGAGGTGATGATGGCTGACAGTAAGGAGAGGATAAAGAGTTACAGGGATCTATAGGAGCAGGAATCCATTATTGGATTCAGCAACGTAAAGGTATTTTGCGGTACCAAACTGACAGATGCGACCCGGTTGTTTGCTGACGAGAGCAAAACAAGAAAACAAACTGTGGAGGAAGTATTTGATTGTTCCATTGTTTACCCTCAATATTGGTCAGCCTTTTTGTGTAATACAAGCAAGTTAAGCAAATTTTAAAGGGAAAAAAATGCAACTTCAGTGTCCCACTAAAAACAAAAGCACAAATCATCATCTGCACTAAATACAGTAACATGGTAACATCACACATTGGTAGAGGGCCACAGTGTCATCATGTCTTGACTAAAGTCTGGCCCAGTAACTGCTGAAACAATGAAACAGGCAGAATATGGAAGATCATTGAGATGAGACGGACATCATTGTTCCCACAATGCAATGCACACAGGAAATGGAGAAGCTTGTTTTTTATAGACGTAGACGTAATTAATCCGTAAAACAAGTTCGATTTAAAAGTTCAAGATTGACGAAGGCATTCCAAATTCCCAGTTTGATTGATGTGTTGAATAAATCTTGTATCATTTCTTGAGCAGTAAAACACATTTACTGTGTACTAAGTTACAGAATGGTACACTGTATATTATGTAGTATGAATACTTTTGTGATTCAATGGTTTAAATTAAAAATACCTCCAAATCTGGAATAAAAAAAGCACAAATGGTAATTTAAAAATGACAGTATGCAGTAATGTATGTTAAAAGCTGTATTCCTGTGTACTCATTTTGTGTTTTTATTGGGGTGCGCTCACACATGGAAAATGACAAAATGAAGTGTACTTAAAATAACAAGTATAAAATGGTTTTAAGTGTTGTGTTAATGGACAACATTTGGAATACAACAAAATAACGAGTGAAAATAAAGTAAAAAATTCTTGGAAAAACATTTTTTATTTAAAATCGGAAGTGCCATTTTAAAATTGACAGTTGGATTGTGTGGTCCCCATTTTGAATTGTGTGTCATTAGTACGAATCAGTAAGATATACCAGTTTTTGTGTACTAACTTACAAAATTGTACACTTTATAGTATGTAGTATGGGATGGGGCCGCATGAAAGGTTTTGAAAACGGAGTGTAGCAGGTAGGACTTTAGTTTGCTCAATAATAAAAGTAGAAGCGGTTCTCTTGGTGACGCTTGTGGATGATAATAACTCACAGCAGCTAGTTTTCTGTGACGCAGATATGATTCCACCCCCCACCCCCCACAGTCATTAGAACTCATTTATTTTGAAATCATCACAAGTTCATGAAACAAGAATATTACAGCCATGTGTGATGACGTTTTTATGAATTGCTGGAGATGAGTCATAAGATATTCTATCAGCTATGTCAAATAACTTTCTTAGAAAAAAAGGTGTTATAATATGTGTTGACAACACTGTGTGTGATGTTCAGTCCTTTCACCATCACCATTAACCTCCTCATGAGGCTACCACTTTTCAGAAGTTGAGGAAATTAACTGAGGCATGATTGAAAGAAAACTGTATCTTCAGATTCTTGTTGAATCTTTGCACTTGGCTGGTTTTGAGCAGGTGGAGTTATACATTATATGTTTGCAAGGCCACATACCGAAGCAAAAGATGATCAGAGCATGTAGTAAGCACCCTGTTGTGTCTTTTACAAAGAGTTTGGGTTTATACCATGTTGTGTGTTTAGGGTCAGTCAGTCTAGGCTCTTATTGTGAAAATATTTATGCCAGAAACAAGGACATACCATAAATATAAAAATATTTATATCTATGGTCATTACACTAACAACTGAGTCAGTTTATTTTCTGACATCCTGCGACTCACAGAATGCAATGCTGTTTGGTGTTTTGGTTTTATAAATTTTTTAAGTTCACACCCCAACTGATGCGCAGTAATATAAGTATTACTGTGAGCAGTAAACTGTAATGTATAAGTACATGGTGCAAGTATAATGTGTTGTTAGGACTGAAGCACAATTGCACACAACTCTTACAAGTTTTTTGTGTATTATAGTTGGGAAATCTGACTTTTCCAGTACTGATGTGCCACCACTGCGCTGTGCAGGACTTTGTCAAAAAAGTATTACAAGCAACAAATTTAAAGCACATTATAACGCCCCCATATCTCTAATAGTAAATTTCAAGGACACCAACAACATAACCATGTCTGATTTTAAAATGAAGATTTTTGGGGGGATTGAGTTTTAACACAGAAGAACAGTAGCATACAGTAGCAAGATTGACAAAACATTAAGAATTACAGTATGTGCTTTAGAAAAGGAATGAGGTAAAGACAGTGTAACAATGCATTTGAAATTGTTGTAAAACCCCTCTCAAGTGGCAACTTCCTGTTTCATGAGGAACTTAGAAATGTACTCTGTGCAATGAGAGATGCCCTGTGAAAACGCCACCGTTTAGAGTGGCACTTGTTTCAGTAGCACAGCTATTATTTTCTACAAGTCATTTATACTGGTTCAATCCACAGCAGATGTTGTGTGGGGACTAAAAAGACATAACAGTCTTGCATGATCTCATTACAGTTAGTTTCTTTCAATATATTAAAACTTGTGTCCATTTTTAATTTATTTATTTTACTGAAATAAAACATGTAATTACTAAAGTGTTGTGACTTTCTATGTTTGTATTCTGCAATTTGCACACTAGAAAACATGACTATGCAACTCTCCAAATCTTGCTAATGAGGCGGCAGTGTGTTTTGTACTGTCCTCTCTGTGGGCATGAGGTCCATGGTAAAACTTTTCACCTTACATTTACAGTAATATACTGGCAGCAGCTTTGCCAGTGAACTACTGTTTATTTACAGTACCCATACTGTCTTTAAATTTTAAGGTATTTCACTGTAAATAGACATACAGTTTCTTACTGTATTATTTGAGTTTACAGTAATATACTGGCAGCAGTGTAATTCCCGCCTTTTCCTTTATTTTCCCAAGATGCATTGATATATTGGTATCGGTAACATTCACAGATAGTGCTGTAATATTATTATTTTCTCTCAGAATGCATTGCCCTTTGCAGTACGATCCTGTACAACATTAAAGTAAGATACTGTGAGATTTTAGCTGTAAATCAGTGGTTTACTGTGTAATTTATTTAACTGGAAAGAGATTATCTGTCCAACTAAGAGATAAATGTCCAGGAGATGTCAGACACGATCGATCGTAACAGCAGTGTTGACAGCACCTCCTCCAGATAAGCGACGAGGCTTGGCCTTTTGTCACTAAGGACATGGTGCCATCTAGAGGTAGGACCTGATGTGTTGTGTCTTTGCCTCTTTAAGGCTGAGGTGATACAATCTCTGCTACAGGACCATAATGGTCCAGTATATTTTATATATATATATATGACATTATGATACTACTAAAAAAAACAGTTAAAAGCTGTAATTTAGGATGTGCAAGATTGTCTATCTTTAAAACAGCAAGTTTATTTTTAACAGAAACCAACACAGGTTTTATCCAGTAAAATACAGAAAAATAATTCCATACATTAAAAGTCACTATACTACGTGTACTACTCAAACTGCTGCTGGAACAAAATACAAAAGCTCAAATATACAAACTACAGTACCATGATACATAAACACATAACTTTATGTTAACAAACTAAACTACTATCAGTACAAATGTATAATTTAACTCATAGTGACATTATTGAATACAGTACTACACAAAACCGTCCTTGATAGAATACTTGATGATTCTGATTATATGAAAGTTATTATATACAGTAATGTGTGCTGCAACTAACAATTATTTTCATTACTGATCAATGCTGATTATTTCACTATTTCATATTTAGTCTGTAGTGAAAATGTCTCACAGCCCAAAGTGATGTATTCAGATTGCTTGTTTAATTCACCCCTCAGTCCAAAATGCTAATATATTTAGTTTATTATCATATATATCCCCCAAAAAAGAGCAGCAAATCCTCACATTGAAGACGCTGGAACCAAGGAATGTTTGGCATTTTTTCTTGAAACGTGACTGAGGCGATTAATCGATTATTAAAATCGCTGCCAATTAATATTCTGCTATGCAGTCATATAGTATCTAGAACTTTCTTTATAAACTTGAGGTAAAAAACTATATGTTAAATCATTGACCTTGTACAGTTTGGTCTGATTAAGTCAAATGTTCAGAACTAGAAGCAAAAGCGAGCAGTTTGAGAGTCTACTTCTTGCCTCGGTAATGGGCACCGACCACCATGTAGCTGTCAGGCGAGATGTTTAAACTGGGTGGCTTCGCTTTGTCCCTGCAGACCCTGACCTCGGATCTGCCCGCTGGCCCTCCTCCCTTGCAGGGGTCGTGTTTCTGTAGGTAACTTATGAAGGTCTCCCAGCCTCCGCCTACACGTACCATTACATGACGCTCATTCAGCATCTGCAAAGGTGACACAAGAAAGCACAGTCAAGGAGGGGAATGCTGGGGAAAAAGTGTGCATATATTTTCTTCCAGGATGTGTTTATGAATAGAATTCTCAATTATATGGAAAGTAGTCCTCCCCCCACACACACATACACCAATCTAATATTTACAAGCGTGTGTAGCTCTGGCTATGAAAGGCAAATGATCTCTCGAATAGCTTTGTCAAAATCTCATTAAACCAAATGAAACACCATCTCATGGCACCAGCTGAGCACACACGCAGGACTAATCCACATATGAACATGAATACACACACATGCAGTGACGCACAAAGGCACACCCACACGGATCTGCAACGCAGTATTTTGACTAAAATGACTACTGTATAGCCAGTCTATCTTTTAGCAGGAGAGAGGTCAGTTGTATTGTATTTGAATCAACACATCCTTTAAAGACAGCCGTCCTTACAGCTGAAAACTAACCGCTGCCATGGCAACTACAGCCACAATATAAAGCCTGGGGGAAAAATGAAAGGAGAAATTGAGATGAGTTTAGCGCAGACCCTCAACTCCCAGGAGGTAATAACATTCCCAGGAGGCCTTGCAAAGCCATCCGTTGTCCTGTCAGCACCGGCCCACCCCCCTCTTGTCTTATCGCCAATAAACCCTTCATTACGGAGCCATTAAGAATGTGATAATCCAAGCAGATATACTCTTCTTGGGGAGGTGTGTGTCACATGTATGGGATGAAAAGTCAATGGTACAAGCATGGACACACGCAACACAGAAAGGAAAGCCCAGACGTGGTCCGTCTCAGCTGTCATCCTGCAGATTAAAATGTTGAGGTTGACAGGGGTCAAGTCTGACATCCTGAATAAACCACTTTCCTGTCAGACATGGAGCGATTGTAATTCTGACTGGTCTTCATTCTCAAAAATTCATTCATTAGCCAAAGTTTATTGTTAAGAAATCAAATATAAAAATGTTTGTCTGCAAAATGTTTTTTGTCAGTATTTATGCTCACCTTTTACCTTTTTCATACAATGTAGTGAAAACTGTTATGTATAAATAAAGCTGCTTGATTCTCTTAAACCAGCTTAGAAAATTGGAGATTCCAAAGCTTTTCTCTGATGTTTAAAAAAAAGAAAGAAAATTTAATTAATAGTTTTTATGA
The DNA here is from genome assembly GCF_010015445.1 of Perca fluviatilis. NCBI lineage: Eukaryota > Metazoa > Chordata > Actinopteri > Perciformes > Percidae > Perca > Perca fluviatilis. Next base: position 23,358,847 of record NC_053114.1, read on the forward strand.
ATCCATATGTGTCACTTGATGTTGGTTATCTGGCTTTATATGTGCTGGTTGTGTGGCTGTTTGACTATGGCAGTTTCTTGTTCTGTTACCTGATTAAATAAATCTGTCTTTTAATACAGTACATGATTTGTATATTATGCATCATTATTATTGCAAAGCAGGGACATATGCTGCCAATTAATCTACCAAACTGATCATTTAATGAAAAACAAAGTCAGCCTCTGCACTGTAATAGTCAACACAAGCCCTCTTTGTGAGGCAGACTCCTTTATTTCTGTCTCTACAACTACCCCCTCCCCCTTTCAGGTCTCCGTACAAAGTGTGCTACGTCTGCAGCCCATAAACTACCGCCTGGATTCCCCTGTGTCCTCCCTGGCAGCTCCATTGATTCCCTCTCTCTCTCTCTTTTCTGCTGAAAGATACATGAGTGTACTCAGTGAGGAGTCATTTAAACACCTGCCAGTAGGAGGCACGCTTTAGCCACATCCACTGCTTTTGATGGTGTTTTTTAGTACAGCTAGTCCTTTTTACAATGTACAGTAAAGAGACAAACTAAGCAACATTAAAGTATATGAGCTGATGCAGGCACGTGTGTCTTATCTCTTTTCTATATTTCTATTTCTCCTGCTGTACTAAGGTCTGAGACTACCTGAAATTAATTAAAGTGTATATACTGTATATATATATATATATATATAGCATGTTTGAGAGCCCCTGGGCCAGCATATTGATTTGTTTGTAGACTAGCCTTTGCCATTTCTGATAGAGATTAATTATTAAAGATTTTTGACCTTTTCTTTCCTGAGAACAAAAGGTGTCGTATGTTGTACAGTTTTTAAAGCCCTGTGAGGCAGGTTTTTGATATTCGGCCATATAAATAAAATAGAGTTGACTTATTTTAAAGGATGAGGAGAAAGATTTTAGCGATCATGGCCCTGGGGATGGCAATGTCAGTGGTCGGTCCACCACTTTTGTCCAGACTGAAATATCTCAACATCTACTGCATGCATTGACATGGAATTTTGTACGGACATTCATGGTCCCCAGGGGACGAAGCCTAATGACGTTGGTGATCCCCTGACTTTTCCTTTAGCGCCACCATGCAATACACATTTGTGGTTTTAAGTAAAATGTCATGAAATTTTGTACAGACTTGCATCTTCCCCTCAGGATGAATTGAAATAACTTAGGTGAATCTTTAATCTAATGACACGATACCTGCAAAACAAATGGCATCAGCATCAGCTGTACTTTGTGTTTAGTAGCAAAACTTAGCATGCTTACACCAAACTAAGATGGTGAACAGGGTAAACATTATACCTGCTTAGCATCAACATATTAGCATTACCACTGTGACCATGTTCGCATGCTGCCGTTAGCATTTAGCTCAAAACACCAATGGGGCTAACTGCAGTTTCATTCCACTGTAAGGTCAAAGGTCAGGGTCACCTACAGAACAACAACACTGGAGCTTCTATGGAGTCAATGTATTGCTCAAGGACACTTGAGAACGGAGGATGGTGAAGGGGTCTTCTGCCAAAATGCTAAGCTAAACCCAAGAAAAACTATTTCATCATCCTCATTTTGGTCCTGATTTTGCCTTCGTCTTCACAACAAGATGTCTTCATTTAACTTTTTAGGTTTATCTCTTATGTAGATAGCATGATGAACAAAGAATTGATGCGACATGATATTGTAAGGTGTTTCAATGTGTTTTCCTTCCATTGACACAGGCAGACAGTGTCGCTGCTACAAAGCCGAAGGAGAGCCTAATTGGGCACAGAGAAGAAAGAAAAGCCTCCCGCTTTTTTAACACCAAAGAATGGCGGAGCACTCCAGGGCCAGCGGGATTGAATAGACTCCAGAGGGAATAGACAAGGGGGGAAGAGGTGGGGTAGAAAGTTTACACGTGAGGAGGGGCGGTCATGCTCAGCTGCTCATTAACACGCTGTCTGATTAAACCCCTCACTAATGACTTGGTCTCGGTAATCAATAGTATCTGCTCTTTAAAAAGGTCTGTACACACTGAATGGCACGCTCTCCTAGGAGTTGCACAGGGGTTATCGTGGTATGGTAATTGAGGTTCATGGCGTTTTTCTCTGCACACACGTAGGCAGCTCAAGGTAATGGATGGAGTCAGGGTCGATGGGCTGCAGCGCTCTATTCACACAGCCGAGGTGTGTTTGAGTAAAGGGAAGGGAGCAGTGCAAGTAGCATTTACAAACTAGTAATTATAGCTTGAAATTGACAGACGGACACAGAGTTATGGCGGAACATTGTATCTGCATGTAGGCTGCATGGAAAGGGTGAGCACAAAAGGTCAGCAGTTGAGACAGTTTAGAAAAACAATCCTTGAGATATTGAAATATGAAATAAATAAAAGTATTTTTTTCTTGCCTTTTGCTGTACCTGACCATAAAGTAATAACATATTTCATTATCACATCTTTATTGCCTTTCTTTGATGTGGTGTTCAAACACGTGCTGCCGTTTTGACACTGACAGGTCTGCTGTGGAGAAACAGGTGTTCTGTGACTTAAAGGGAGGCATTATTCTAAAGGGGCAGTAAGAATATGTTGTCTGTCAGCCAGTCCAAAATGGAGCTGTAACTATGTTGTACGCAAGCAGACGCTGACATTAGCATTGATTACCAGTTAGGAGAGTGTTGGGTCAATAAAAACAATTAAATCGGTTTCAACTAGTGACCAATTTGCCACCAAAGCTGTTATACATGTCTGTGTAGTCTATAGCCACGACGTTCCACTTCCGGGATTGCTCCGTTGCTGCCGGAAATTCCGCCGGATTTCACTGTTTTCGGCCGGATGTCTGTTACCTAATGCTTTCTTTGTGTTGGAATTATGTTAATGTTAATACTGCTCCTCAGATCTCTGCAGGGTAAATCCATCTGTCCAATCTGAGTTTTCTGTTGCACGACTAAAACAACCTTTAAACGTACATGTTTCACCAAAACAAGTTCCTTCCCGAGGCAATTTAGCAGTGGCACTGTTGCTCCATATGGCGCTTAGCGCCGCCCATGGCGATTGTGATTGGTTTAAAGAAATGCCAATTGTAAAATAGACGTTTTTCTCCCATCCCAGATTGCTGTGTGAACTAGCCAGACCTTCCTCTGCAGCGCTGTGGAGGAAGCGAGAATAACCTCTGTGTGACTGTTTAATAGAGAGGCGATGTCCCTCCCCTTCCGGTGGATCACCGTGGGACCTTAATTTGGAAGAAATATGTACAGTAGAATCGAGAAAGACAAATTATTGTTTGATCCCGTTTAAATTAAGCCATGAATTACACGTATGATGTTCGTCAATTTAAGTCTCAGTTTGTCATAAAACTGTTGAAGTATAGGACTGTGAAAATACATAATTAGAAAGACTACACACTTCAAAGTCGCATGGATGAAGCTTTCTGAAGCTTCGATGTCTGTGTGTTTCGTACCAAGATGTAAAGTTACTCAAACGAGCAACAGATCTTGCTTGTTTTTTTGCTTCTCGACTGAAACTAAGTGGTACTACAACAAACCAAAAACAAACTGTAACTTTCTTGACTTGCAAAATTATCTTTTAAATTGATGAACATCATATGTGTAATTCATGGCTCAATTCAAACGGGATTAAAAAAGAATTAGTCTCTCCCCGTTCACTACCATTTTTCCGAATTAAGGTCCCATGAGGTCAATCGAAAGGGGAGGGACTTTGCCTCTCAATGATATATATTGTGAGATCATATCCTGTTCAAAATAAACTATTCTTTAATGTAAAGCATGTCAGTACAGTTTAATGGATTTATGGATAATGCCTTACAGACAATACACTCTACACAGTGTAAAATAAATATACACTGAAGGTGTTATGCCGTTTCTCTTTGTATGGATGGATGGTTGTATGCAGTCAGTGAAGTAAAACCTTCTTATATTCAAAACCCTCCACACCTCGGTGGACTTGGACTCCCAAGTGGGCTGCCATTTGAATCGCACACCACGGTCATACCTTCACCAAATCATCCTGAAAGAGATGTATTTGTTTTTCCTTCAGGTTTGAACTCTTTGCTGAAGGTCTATGTGCTGAATAAAATCACTGTCAGCCCAGTCTTATCCTGACCATTGGTTGCCAAGCAACCCTGCCTCCCCGAAGGCCATTCCTCAAGCCTTTGTACAGACGCACACGGGTGGTGCACGACTCAGGGAGGCTGAAAGGCATCGACGTCTCCATCCCAAACGATTGCTAATCAGTCGCTCTGACACACTGCACTTGTTGCTGACTCAGCTGTTGATTAATAACCAGAGGGCCTTCGCACCTCACATCTCATTATGTGGTGTAGCATCTATGACTCATCTTCATTTGGCCAGCCATTAGATTTGGTTTATATCTAGCAAGTCATGGTATCAAAGTGTCAAGTTATAATTCCACACATCAGATTTTACATGAATGTCTCTAATTTCACATAATGTATTCATTTTACTTCCTTAATAGCTTATAAAACAACATATCAGCAGTATTATTGTCAATCTAGTGGAGGAGGTGTGCGTGCACAAACCATGTCTTCTAGAAAATACATTCATTTACGACTAATTTGTTTTAACTGTTGTGTTTTGATGTGAAACATAATTGCAGAATTGATTATGTTCAGTGGCAATCTTTCCTCAGGTGTAGAAAATGCTAAATTGTTTGCACTGCACACACAAGTCATAGAGAAAAGGTGGACGTACGAGTGTGGTTCACATATTAAATCTTGTGTGCGGTTAGGTTAAGGCAACAGAAGGATTTTGATTATGGTTAGGGAAGGTAGTTGCGGATAAATAATAATAAAGTAAACATGCCCTGTCTTGTGCTTCAAGTCTGGACCTTTTCAATATTTAACCAAAACCACCATATTTCCCTAACTTTAACCTACTGCGAGTGCCAAAACATAACCACAAGAAGGTTTAGTCCTGCTTTAGTTGCTACGAATGAAACAAATTAAATACTTTTTCAGTGAACAATTTTCTTATTTTTAAGTTTTCATAATGTGTCTCTCAAATATAAATATAATTTCTTGGAGACAGGGTTAGCGTGAACATACTTACACGTATATATAGAACTTTATCTCCAACACGGTAGCAGCCTTTAGGTTGCTTCTCAACAAGGAACCTGGTCGGACAGCTGCAAGGGGGGTTTTCGATAATCTTTTTCACCTGGAAAAGGTTAGACAAAGAGAGGGCAAATCATACAAGATATGTATCTATAAGTACAGTATCTGTAAGTTCAAATAAGATAAGTTAAGATAAGATAACTTTTACTGGAAATAAAATGACGTACAATATCATCCAAAATGTTGTTGGTGCCTGTGCTTCTCCTGCTTTTGGATGTGCTAGAGGAACGAGGAGCTGCAGGTGGGGAGGTGATGGGAGCTGGAGCTGTGGGAGTGTGTTTGATTATTGCGGTAGAGGAGACTTTGGGAGTGGATACCAGTGTTTGGCCTGGCGAGGGTGCTGACAGTGAAGCTGAAGCAGATGTGTTAGTGGTGCAGGATGAAGAGAACAAAGGTGTTTGTGTTGAGGCTGTGGTTGTACAAGGGTTAGAGGCTGAGAGGGAGGGCTGAGGAGGGGATAAACATGTAGGTACTGGGTTTGTTGTGGCTGATGGAAGATCAGAGGCAAGGGAGGCAGCGAGGGGTTCAGACAGACAGGTTGTGCTTGGAGTGAGGGGCGCAGGAGGAGGAAGAGAAGAGGGGGCTGGGGGTAGGGATGAATGTGATGGTGAATACAATGATGAAGGAAAAAAGGAGAGGGGCAGAGGGGATGATGGAGATAAGCACCCCGCCTCCTCCCTCTCTATCTCTCTCTCCAACTTCACCAGCCCCGGAGGCTCCACTCCGTACCTAAGAGAGAGTTTTAACAAATATATTTCAGCAATCGTGAGGATAAATCAACACACAGGAGAGGATTTCAAACCAGTGAACACTTGAACCCCAGGGGATACTTCTGCAGTCACCAGGGGATGCGGAAAGACTGAAAGTAGCTTGACTAATTTGAAAAAAACAGACATTACTATTTGATTTTAAAAACTATATTCACATATCGAGTCATCTGTAACTAAACACCGTGAGTTGCAAGTGTGAGCAAAAATTTGCAAGTGACAGATAAAAGTATGGATAAATACTTAATACTTAGAATAGGTAATTTAAAGTTATAAATAGATGATTGATAAAGGTACCTGAAAGTAGCGGATAAAATGATTAAATTGGTAGCTAAAAGGAATGGATAAACATGGTAAAACAGGTAAAAGTGATGGATGGCCAGTCGAAATAGAAAAAACTAAGAGTATAGGATAAATGGATGAAATGTCCAGCATTGTTTAAGCACGTTGCATCTTTGGGCATTTAAAAAAACAAGTAAGGCATTTTGTCTTTGTCAGCAGATGAATCACACTTTCTTTGACATCATGAAAATTTCAACCCAGAGAGTTGATGATTTCAGCTCAGTGTGATTCAGTTGTGATGTACTTTTCTGGAGCTGTAACACAGGTAGGGCAGTTACCTGGCTGCAATCCGTCCCAGCTCCATCAGGCACAGGCACACCTCCCGAGGTTGCTTCTGGAGCACTTCACACAGCACGTGCAGGAAGTACAAACAAAGGGGTTGGAGGGGTAGAAATAAAAAAAAGTCACTCATCTGAAAGGAAAGATGTCTCCGGAGATAAACTTTTGTCTGTGTCAAAAGAAAACAGGAGGTGCAGTCTGAACAGAGAGGGTCCATTTCAGGAGGTACTCTGTCTATATTGTGCATCTCTATCTTTGAAGCTGAGCAGGAATTCCTGTGGATGTGCAGCTGAGGGCATGAGGGCATGAAAGCTCCACAGACAAGTCAGCCTCTCCTGCTTCCAATCCACTATCTGTACATTAAAAAGGGGGGCATGAATGCATGCATGCATGAAACTATGTATAATATGTGGCAACATTCATGACTGAAACAAACAAACAAACAACAAAACACAATTGTAATGAGCAGAGAGTATGTCACTATCACTGGTATTTTATTTTCATTCACCTGTATTTGACATCCACCATTACCATCATCATGGCTGCAGCAAGAAAAGGAGACGAGAGAAAAGAAGAAAAGTAATCATCCGTTCTTTGTGTCAGTGAGGCAGAAAACTGAAGCCTGTCAAAGTACAGTAAGTTTACTCTCGCCGTCACTCAATTAGTCAAGTGAAGAAGGATAGTCTGCCTGCAGGGGAGGGGGATGGGATTTATTGTTGGTGGGGATTAACCTGCACATTATCATTCTCACGCATCTGACACCCTGCGTAGACATGCCCAAGTAAGAAGTGCATAGAGGAGAGTCCTTTTAATGAGACAGAACCATGTTAGCATGTTAACTGCATGTGGTGTTCTCCTCGGGCACACAGAGTATCATACACTGAGTGTGTAAGAGAAAAGATACAGGGAGTCTGAGAGCATAGACAAATATAATCATCACATTGACATAGTCACATTGATCTTGAAATCTAAATTTTTTTCGTGTTCCTTTTTGCTTCTGAGTGGTTTATTTTAGTGAGTTTGTGAGCAGTCTAAGTTGAGTCATATGACTTTTAGAAGTAAAGCCATTGTAAATCACCAATAATGCCAATAATGAGAGAGTAAAACAACTGCACAGAAAAATTGGAATTTAAAACGAATGGCTGGTCCAAACTTATGAAAATGAATGCATTCATTTTACAAGCATGCATTTCATTTTGTACAAGTAACAAATGATGTGCAACGTGATATTTTTTGACAAATAAGACACATTATGCGGAGTCTATCAAATGTATTCAGACAGAGGGTCAGAGGTGGAAAAAAGATTTGTCACTAAACACAACAGCACTGGAGGAATTGAGGAGGAATGGAAATATTTAAGAAGAAATATAAAGGACATGATGTTCTCACGCAACAAAAATACATAATGTCTAGAAACAGCTCTTTTGACTTAATTCTACCTCAGTGAGATGAAACTCAAAGTCTAAAGATTTTAGTTTAATTAATACTACAAGTGTTGCATGACATGATTCACTTTAGAGCTGCTTAAGTCCATAATGTTAGGCACAATCTCTGGTCTTAACTCACCCAAATCCTCTGACTCAAAAAGGTAAGCCTCATCGACGCCAATCTTTCGACACCAGTAGAGGAAGTTGGCAGTGTTGTCTCGGGCGAAGAATGATCCAGAAGTTGCATCAGCTCGCCAGTGGATCACTCTTCTGATTAAAGGCTGTGATTGTTTACAACACACGCACACACACACACACACACACACAGGAAGTGAGTACGCAGTGGAAACATGTTCTCTGAAACAACACAAAAATCAGTTCATATTGTATTTGTATGTGGAGGACAAATCAGGAACACAATCTTATCAAAACATAATCTACTGTGGCAAGGTGAGGCTAAGTAATTACTGAATGCACCACCGGATCCTGACATACATCCTCAGACTTACTGTAAATGTTTTCTGTAACAAACTTTCAAGCAAGTTTTCAAGAGCCTATATCTAATTTCTGAGAACTGGACTGAAAGGTCTTTGTTAAACTTGGCGAATCTATTATGTAAGAAACAGGTTCGTAAAGTCACAGTGACAAAGTGGTCGAAGACAATTACTTGTATGGTGGGCTTTTGTGTTTCTGTGATTTGATTTGATTCTTCTCTTCTGTACGCATGTTTGTGTGTGAATGTGTGTGCGTTACTTTGTCGTTGCAGCACCTTGCCATTGTTGGTGTGCATCATCTTGTCCTGGAGCAGCTGTGCAAGCTCACAGAGGACAACACCGTTATCCAACCTCTCCATCAGACTGTCTGCTGTGAGGTCCACACCTGATGATACACACACAAACACTGAATTATGTACAGACATTCATAGTTAATACTCAAGGCTCGTCATCTTGCTTTTTGCCAATTTTCACATAAAAATACTGAGATCTTTCCAAAAGAGGAGTTTAAACAATATAGGCTATTCCAATGCGAAATGATACAAATCTCAATAACATAGCATGCAGCTCAAAGAAGTTTGTTGTATTTCTTGCAGCAAGAGATAAAAAGTGTCCACTACAGTTTTTCGTAAGCTGGGTCTTCTAAAGCTGACGAAAGATCAGAACAATGTTGAAGAAATGTAAAGAATACAATGTAAAAATGCAAAGGATTAGCTAATTATGCTGCCAGGTGTCTCCTTTATTCATTCAAGTGAAGGTGATAATGAATTCTAACCCAGATGTTTGAGTTGTCTGCTGAATTTCAATATCAAAAAGAAATTCCCAGAAATCTTTTGATCGTGGTTGATAAGCTGGTAAACCTCCATTTTTGAAATATGTTCTCTTATAAATACACATGGTATACTCTACTGTACATGCATATTGCAGCAATCACATATCTGTTACAATATCATGTTGCATAGAAGACCTCAAGAGGAAGACATCTGTTTAACTCTCTTTCTGATTTATTTACAAAATACCAAATGTAGCCACAGAAATGTTTTGTCTAAGAAAAGCTGTGAGGTGGTAAACAATGAGGAAATCAGGTTTCAACACATCAAAAGCTCTATTCTGATTCCAAATATAACTTTTTGGCCCACAAGCTATTTTGTAACTTTTGTAGTTGCATACTGTAAGTCAGAATCTCATCCTGTTGGAGTCTTGTCACTTTTCAGACACCTTCCAACAGGTTGTGGCATGTGCAGACCCTTTATGCTTCCCCTCACAATGCAGTAAAGTGTGAAGAAACATCCCTTACCCTGGAGTCACAGCCACAGTTCCCCTTATGCAGAGGTATTTGGGATAATAAGTAGGTTAATGTGCCTGTATGTTTAATGCTACTGCAGCTTTTTCCAACTATTCTTCAAAATAAAAGCCCAGGTTCTAAACTTTCAAAAGTTTTTCATCTGTAGATAACTTTTCACTGTAGCTGATGTCCAGACAGCGTGGTGAACATTAGGGGTGTGAATCTTCACTGGTCTCACGATTTGATTTGATTGTGATTATTCTGCCAATGATTCAAATGGATCAAATGCATCACCTCCTAAATATTATTATATATTGCTACACATGGTTTTCATCAACACATTCAAGCAGTCAGCTATATATAAACTCCCCTTTTTTGTATCTGCTTTTAAAAAAAGACACTTCCTGAATGTAGCGGAGTCTGAACACAGCAGACAACAGACAAAAGGCAAAAACATCAGTAGGCAAAAAATTTATTATGGTCTGTCACTGCATCAATGCAGAATCGTCCAGGTCCGCATTGCGATGCATTGATGCAATGATTAATTTCAACACCCCTAGTGAACACAGGTTTGGCATGAGGATCACTGTCTCACCCATCATGGTGTTGAGCCAGAAGGCCAGGTCTTCTTTCATAGGCAGCAGGCTGGCATCATGGCGATAAGGCAGCCACTGGTTGTACTCCTGAGGACTGGCGAGGCCAGGCCCAGAATGTCTGTACTTTTGGCCAAGAAGACAGTTCATCCCCAACCCGGTCAGGAGCCTCGGGCTCAGAGGACCGTCAAGGCTGGTGTTCATCGCTTCCACTTCACTGTCCATGCTTCAGGTAAGATCCGTCTTTGACAGACCCTGGTGGACCAAATGATAGATGCTTTTTAATGCTCTTGGGTTTTTATTTTTGCATAAACTGAGTATACTTTAATGTACCAAAGTTTTCGTCACAATTTGGAGAGTTTGGTTTTAGATTTGGCTACAAATCAAGAATTGAACTACTATAATAACAATACAACTGCAATTCCTTTTTTTAAATCCTAATAGCATTGCAATGAAAGGATTTTGTGACATTTCTTTGTGACATTTTGTCAATATTCTGATACTGTAAACATGTAATGTGCTAATGAGCCACCTTAACTTAAAGGTTAGGATCACATGTTTTCAAGTCTATGTCAAAAGAACATGCCCAAATCTGAAAAGGTTATTGTTATATTATGTATATTGTTATAGTTGGTGTAATCATTCTTCCTGTTCATAATGTGTAAAAATATTCCTTCCTCAAAAGTAAAAGATGGGGGACAAAATGCACAGTCCTCTTTTCGTGCAGTGCTTCAAGGCATCAAGGCTTCAGCAGTCTGAGTAAGCCAAATCAAGTGGGTATTTTCCAAAGTAATTTTGTGCAAAATTCCCTCTTTTGTTTTCAGACATGTTTCCTTGAGCTATGCAGAAGATAAACAAAAAGGGAATTTTGACTTGAATCGATGTGCAGCCATACTTTAACCTCGTAAGCCAGAGGGTGATGTAACTCACAGCAAACACAAGGGCATGCTAAACAGGTAGCAACATATTCATGTAGCACATATGCTTAAGAAAACAATAAATAATTAAAACATAATGGTTTTTGAGGGTAATAATTGTGGGTTATTTGCAGTGAAAACACAACAACAAAAAGCAACAATACATGTTGAAACAACATATACGCTGGCTTCCATGCACAGACCTTACACTCACAACCACACAACACACAGTCATTAACCAAAGGGATTAAACTGACTGACTGACTGACTGACTGCAGCTTTAATAAGATGTACAGCTACAGCCCCGAGCCAGTCTCCTGGTGCGGCTATATGGCTCATTTGTCCTGTTCCCAGAGCAGCCTCCATCATAAAGCTCAGCCCCATGCAGAGACATGCTGTAACTGCCAGTAACACTCACTGCTAATCAGCTGGAATTAAGGCAACAACACATTCAGTGGGTCACTGGGTCTGCTGAGTAATATACAGTAGAGACTCGGTAGAGGCTTGGTTTGTTCCAGATGACTGACTTTAAAGTTTCATTCTAAAGTAACAAAACTAAGCAAGCATTCAGACTAAGAACATCCCCGGCATTTAAACAAGGGGCTGCGATGATGGGGGCCGTGTTGTTTATGTAAGATATTGGTGAGACATGGAATACTATCTGGGAAGTCCAGTTTGAGTATATAAAGATCTGTGAATTTTAAGGCTTTTCAGATGCCAAAAGCAAAAGTGCTTTGAGCTAAATGACAAGATGAGTAACAATGCTAACATGCCCATGTCCACAACCTAGTTTAGTTAATGTGTAAGCATGCTAACTTTACTAATTAGTACTAAATTAGATGTACAGCCGAGGCTAACGAGAATGCAATCAGTTTTGCAGTTTTGGTCATAAATCAAAGTATTAGACAAATTGAAATTTTGATGGCAGTAAATGGAGAGTGAAAACATCATAGAGATTACAATTTCTTCCTGAAGGGACCAAGAGTGTCTTATTAAAAATGTCATGGCAATCCATCCAAACGTTGTTGAGATATTTCAGTCTGACCAAAGTGGTGGATCGACCGAATGAGGGACAGAGCTTCCATTACTAGAGCCGCTAGCATGTCTAATAAAAATCTGATCTCTAACAAAGACTTTATTCCTTTGCAGAATCGTCAAGTAGAGGCACACCTGGAGGGCAGATGTTTGGGACCCAAAGGCAGCATCACAGCTGGCTTTTTGAGCTCATTTAGTTCTACACCACCTGTGTTTTTGCATTGAACTACCTGTAGCTCACTGTTGCTGATCCTTATTACAAGTTCAAATGTAGTTTGTTGTAAAGTTGCCTTACAGTATATCAGCACAAAGCAGATGACAAATCCCTCGCACATGATCACAGAGGAAGTAGGGCAAAGACGTACAGGCAGTAATGTACGTCAGTGAATTCTGAGCTCAGCTTGTGTGAGATAAATGTGAGGATGTTGTAGACACGCGGTTCTGACTGGACATAGTGAAAAGAGTCTTTTGTAAACACATCATGCAGACGTGGGACAGAGACAATGTATAATGTAGAGGGGGGCTGCCTGCCAAGTTTGAGGCTGGTTTACAGGTTGACCAGCAGGGCATGAGAGCGTCTGTCTCTAACAAAACATCCAGGTGCAATATTCACACCTCAGTTACAGGATGGCTCTGTGGGGAAGGGAAGGCAAAGGTCAGCTACTGGCCTAGCTCTCAGACACTAGCAGCCTTTATACTCCTGTAGAGCTGAGGGTCTATGTCTGTAAACACACACACACACACACACACACACACACGCACGCACGCACGCACGCACGCACACACGGACACACACACACACACACACACACACACACACACACACACACACACAGGCCCATGCATGTATCAGTGTTTCTATTCCACCTCATTTACTTTACACAACCTTTAAGTAAGATTTGCTTCAGTGGTATTTCACAGCCTTTAATTGTGTTTTCATAATAAGAGCAAACATCTTTACAGTCAAAGCGGCCGTTAGACACTGGGGCCTTCGGAGAATGAAACCAAAGCAGATGTCTGGTAAACAACTAACTTCACAACTAGATTACACAATTCTGTTTCCTTACATGACAGGCACCACTCTCATGTTTACTTTGGAAAGAAAATAGCAAATCTGTCACTGAAAGAATCCTCTCTTCAGTCAGGAACATGTGTCGCTGTCTCTACAAAGTAATTTCAGTAAAAATGTTGTTACTGTATCACCTGCAGGCTTATGCATTCTGCTTTTGTCTTTCAAAGCCTGTTCAATATTCACTCTCTGTGGCAACTGCTTGAAAAAACAATTAATAATACATCATTACGGTAATAACTTCAAGTGGATGTCCGACAGCACTGCTGGCAGCTAAAGCTTTCTCCGTCAGTTTTGAGTCAATGATCTGGTGCCTCAGGTGTCAATTGTAACAGCTTATAAGAGGTAATGTAAAACAAGTGAATGAATAAAAGGCATTAAATTAATAGAACAGCATAGTTGAGGTATAGCTTTCAGCGATGCTCTCACCCAGTGGCTTTCCTTACACTGCTTCCAGACTAAATAAACCTCATATCAACACAGGATGGAAATGTCTGTCGACTTACTGTGCTCTTGCTCCAGTAAAACACAATAAAATACAATTTTGGCACCAAGATTTTAAAATATAGGCTATATATATACTTTTGATTGATTCTTTTAGTGTGAGGTAAATTAAATAAACAATGATCCCCCTCTGTTCATTGAGGGAGTTCTAACTCTTTTCTAAAACTTTTTTTCTTTTTCCTGCCGAGGCAATGGTCAGACATCATGAACATGTTGGAGGATTTATTTCTGTGTTGATATACTGAGAGCTTAAACTTAAGCTTTAACCTTAAGTTAAACTCATTTTCAAAACTCACATTCAAACATATGTCTTCTTCTGACTACAAGGCAATTTAAGAGCTTTTTCTGGAAAATATTAACTGAACAAAAAGTTAAAAAAAAAACAACAAAGAAAAATAAAACGTTCATAGCGCTTTAAGTTGTATAGCTCTGATGTTAAATTGTGGAAAAACACACATTAGTGCTATATCCCAATGTAAAATACATGTCAGAACTCACTATGTGATCATTTTTTAAAATCATTTTAAACTAATTATATTTAAATGTGAAACGGCTGTTATCCCTGTCATAAACAAAAACATAACACTATTTAACATTATAACAAAAACGTTAAGTTAAAGTTACTGACCTATACTTTCAAACACTGCCAACATATCTAAAACACGTTTGTAGAAACAGTGAAATAAGCAGTATTAATGGAGGAGATATAATTTCATAATTACAGTTTGTCTTACCATCAACTAATCGTCAACGTGTGCAACAATTACAACATTACAGTCTTAACTTTTATCAATATTAAAAATACACAGTAGCTTTATCATGGAAAAATATACTTACTAAACGCTAACAGAAACAGCAGATTTCCTTTTTCATAAAAGTTTCCTCTCACTTTTCTTCTCGACCGCAGTTTTCCTCTCACACACATGCGCACTTCACTCTCAGCCAAATGTTCATCGCCCTCATGTAAACTACACTGTAACAAGCTGGAGGCTGCCGTCACTTTTAAAACACTGTCTCCTGTACACGCCTGCAAATGTGTGGTGTCAACTTACAAGATCGTGTAAGGTAGCTAGCTAGCTACTGAACACACGTCGTTTGTTTGGCTTTCTTTGTCACGTTTTAACAACGCGAGAAAAGTTTTACTAGAAAACTTTATTCGACATAGTATAAGCAAACTATGAGTCCGTTTCTAATAAAAAACATTCAAATTTGGCCCAGGTTGAATTTATTGGTGTGGTTGCTGGCTGATTTTTGCTGATCTCGACAGCTAACGGGAAGTGAACTTGGTTTCCATAGAAACGCAGTTCCAATGAAACGGTGCATAAAGACATGAAAGCAAATTTGAAAACAAAAAGGTTTTTTATTTAATGGTTGTTTTTTTGGTTCGGATTGCATGTGCCTATAGTTTTTCTAAATGTGTTTGAATATGTTTACAAAATACACACAATTACTTTCAGAAATAAATTTCAGAAATGATTTAATATAAAGTGACTTTGAGTCTGTATGTGTATATATATATATATAAATTCAATTTATTATTATTATTATTATTTGTAATTTGAGGGGACCATTTATCAAACATGCTCTTTCCTCACTGAACTCTGTTCTGACCTGTACAACCAAATGCTTGGGTAAGTGCTGATTTTTTTTTCTCCTAAATGTAATTTTCAAATGAGCATGGACTGTTGCCATGCTTGATGTGAATTACCTCACATACATGCCGAGGTGCAATAACACAATTCCACCACTAGTGTTGTAGCCGAGTCACCAAGTGTCGAGTCCGAGTCAAGTGACCAGTCCCCAGTGTTCGAGTCCAAGTCCAAGTCTGAGTCACCAAAGAAGAGTCAGAGTTGAGTCATCATTACCTGAGTTTGAGTCCGAGTCACAAGTCAAGAGTCCAGAGAATAGCGACTCGAGTCTGACTCAGACAAACTCAGAAACTTTCGATTCCAACTTCCGAGTCCTATTTCATGAATACTCGAGTCAAATTTCTAAGTCATCAGTACACAAGTCCAAGTAGAGTCTGAGTCCAGGACTCAAGGATCCTATCACTGCCCAACACAACTTTTGTTGTTGACATCATACTGACATACATATTGTGGGTGAGATGATAATGATGAAAAATGACCATCATCATAATACAATCCTTCACTATGTTATCTTTAATCAACGTAACGTTATCATCACACTTTCTTGATAAAACCTGGAACTAAGGACATTTATGACTTCAGTGTCGTCGTCGCATGGCGCTCACTTTTTCTCGGCTGTACTCCACTACATGTCTATTAGTCTGTTGGACGCGTGCCGGGCTCAGACAGAAAAATGCGACCCGATCTGCACTCTAATTCCCATGGCGAGTGGATGTAGCGGTGTGCGCTATTGTTGCCATTGACACTACCACCAGATGGCGCCAACGTAAGACATTTTCAAATCCTGCACATAGTGACTTTAAGTTTGAGGCTCTGCAGTGAATACTGTAATCTTTATAGTTACTATGCCAATTACACAAGTTTGTTACATAATCTGCATCACAAGCCTCACTTCTTAGTAATTCAGTAACCTAATTCATTGTACCACTAGTGCACAGTATGTTGCGTATGCAGAGCAGATGATATGCTGTTTTATGCGCAGTCATACAAAAGCTTGTTTTACAGTTTTCTAGCTTTATAAGCTAATTAGCGGTTTGCGCTAAAACTGGTCACATTCGATTAGCATGAAAACATATCCCAGAGAACGGTCGACTCGGTACACACGTGTTATTAACCCCTAGGTTAATTTTGCACTGGAATTGTCCTTTAAACAATACAAGCACTCTTAACGATGTGCACCTGGCTGTCTTATCTTCCCTCCATCCTCCAAAGACAGTTTACCAACTTATCAGTGTGAGAGTGGAAGAGATAACAGGACGGAGAGGACACTTGATTTAAGTTCTCTGCACTTCAGAGGCCAAATTGATGTAAATGCAAGCTGACCTTCACACTCAGGGGAAATGAGACACAGACATATCACTCTTCAAAATTCTATAGTAAATATATAAAATATAAGTGAAAATGGTTCCACGGTCCTGCTCTATGGCCAGTGGCCTTTGGACTTTTGGTATAATATTACTTTAAGACTGTGACAGTTTTTGTGTTTTTTTTAGTTTTCTGAGCTTGTGTGTATGTGTCATGTGTAGCCCTGCCTTGCATATCTTTCCTTGTACACCTGTTTTGTGTCTACATTTGTCATAGACTGTATAATATTAATGGACAGAGTATGTGTGATGTCACCCATTGGTTTGTGGAGATCTGCTATGAGTCGTCAAATTTGCCATTTCGGGCACAGCCATCCTGGTTGCGGATGTGACAATTTTAGACGAGAGTGAAGAGTGAGGGAGGAGCCACGTTACGTTACACACTTTCACTGGCAATCACATCCTAGCTACGCTCTAAAACACCCCCTGCTTTATCGCTGATTTTAAAATCAACGAGACCATAATTCAAAAAATGAACATCATTCTGTATTGCAGAAGACTTGAAACGATTGAGACCTTAAACTCATTATGAAAATGTTTACTGATGTAATAAATCAAGTGAGAAGTGGGTCACTGTCTCATAGACTTCTACAGAAACCGACCTCCTTTTGCAACCGCCCGTGTCGCCCCCTGCTGGAATTCAGATAGAATGCAGGTTTAAGGCACTTCCGCATTTCCTTGTGGTGTTTGCTTTTCTTAGTTTTCAGTGTTCCTAGTGTGTTGATTTTGTTTGGATCTCCGTTACCTGTTGCCAGTTTTACCTGCCTGCTACAGGCTTACCACAAAAGGACACCTTCAAAATCTTCTCACTGCCTCCTTGTCTCCACACTCTGCACTTCCAAAACGTCCAAACCTGCTATTTCCCAAGACGTGACACATGGTAATACAAGCAGTAAATATGGAATTTCCATCACAACTTTTACAGGCAGCATTCATTTTTGTGCTCAAATACAATTAAAACACTTTCAAAATCCATCTACACTGTAAACCCAGATTTAGTTGTAATTAAACTTTTTAGTGGTGACTAATTATTCTTTCATGTTTTGTTAAAAAACATATTCATTACTAAATCACATTAGCAGTGCACAGTTTGCAGTGCACAAATCATATTATATATTTATATCATATATATATATTTACAGATAACTAAGAATATTAAGTTTCTGTATGGGAGGGGAGTGTTATCATTATCAGTATTGACAAATAATATCTTGTGTACTATTTCTTGCATTTTGATTACTGCTGCTAGGATGGTGTGGGCTTTTATTACACTTCCTCAAAAGGATACGTTTTTTTTTCTTCTTTTTATTAGTAGCAGAAAGCAGCATCAATCATCTCTTTTGTGTGTGTGTGTGTGTGTGTGTGTGTGTGTGTGTGTGTGTGTGTGTGTGTGTGTGTGTGTGTGTGTGTGTGTGTGTATGTCGGAGTGTGTATTGGAGTGTGTGGGTGGTGTAGTCCCAGGTGTGGCTGCTGGTTCATTTGCAGCCCTCTCCCAGGGGACGAGTCCCTCATGTCACAACGTCTATCGGACACACTCCCCTCTTCCTCCATCAGTACACTTCGCTGCTGCCCTCCTGCTCATTTGCACTGGTTAGCATTCATCTAATTCTATTGTGAATATTGATGCTATTGTGAATATTAATATGTGTGTGTGTGTGTGTGTGTGTTTGTGTGTGTGTGTGTGTGTGTGTGTGTGTGTGTGTGTGTGTGTGTGTGTGTGTGTGTGTGTGTGTGCGTGCATGCATTCATTTCACTTCATGCTACATGCATTTAAGATTAGATATCATCAAAACATTTTCTCATTTTTGAACTCCACCTCCCTAAAATACAACCATAAATGAGCCATTTGAGTAAATTGTTGCTTTAGAGAAGCTTCTGAACCAGTGAGTGTGAATCAGTCTCTGTTATAGAGGCAAAATGTGCCTTTGAGCAGGTATGGTATAGCGGACATACTGATGATGTTTTAAAGACCTGTTAAACCAATTTTATAATGACTCAGAAGCACCCACAGAGTTAATAAATAGTCCCTCAGCATCTGGAACACAGCCTGGATTGTAAAGGAAAGCCAGACAACACAGTCAGGTACACAGTTTATTCATAGTAGGGGGGTATTAAGTATAGAGGGGCCATCGGCCCCCCAACATTATCCATCTGGCCCAATTTGGGGTCGCGGCTGGTGTGATCCCATCACAAGATGGTTAGGGTTTAAAAACTTTTTTTTACATTTCATTTTTAAAGGTTTACATCTAGTGGGCTTGGGTCAGAGTACCACAGGATAGGGAAGCACAAAGAAACATGGGGAAACAGCTTGCCTGCTCAGACTGAAGGTAAAAAAAAATACCTAGCAGCACTTCTAAAGCTCACTAATTACCTTGATATATATATATATATATATATATATATATATATATATATATATTGTTTGTTTTATCAGTACAAAAACTAGTTTCTCCATGTTTCCAGTCATTATACTAGGCTAAGCTAATCAGCTGCTGGCTGTAGTCTTATATTGAATATACTGACATGAGAGTGTCAATCTTCTTACCTAACTCTCGGCAAGAAAGCAAATAAGTGTATTTCTCAAAATGTCAAATCTTTGCTTTAAGGATCCAACTATAGTCTTTGGGTTGTGTGTTTGTATGCTTATAACTCAGCCCTGACATGCTAAAATGTGTTCTTGTATCTTAACAGGAGGTCTGTCTGGCAGTGAGAAAATGATTGAATTAAAACAATGTCTCAGCTACACGATGTGGATCAGCACACACATGACAGATGGCATCGCAGGTTGCCAAGACAACTGAACCCTAATCCGCCTTCCTCTCAGCACTGCAATGGTGGCGGTGGGGGTCGATAATTCAGCACAGGGCACCATGTGCTGTGTACCACTCAAATTGGTCCCCTGGGTCAAAAGGACCCGAGGCCCATCAGATGGGGACACACTTATTAGAGACTCACAAGTGTTTTATCATTCTGTCAGATAAAAGCAGATCTTTAATCGGAGGTGGAATGAGCTGGGTTCATGTAATTGATTATTTTTGTGTGTGTGTGTGTGTGTGTGTGCTGCTGTTAGCCAGATGTATGAATGCATCCATTTTGTTTGTTCAGGTTTTGAATACTTTGTATTGCCCCTTAGAAAAATGTCACCGGTGAAAACTGTGAACCCAAAGCACATGTTGATTTTCACACATTAAGAGTTCCTCATGTTGACTTTACATTCAGATCATTTTTTGTGCAAAAATGGCTTTTTATTTTCCCACATGGAAACATTATACATTTCAACCCAACCTAACAACGGAAAAAAGATCAGTTTATTCGTCATGTCACGTCAGCAACTACTCAACCTGTGAAAACAGTTTCAGTATATCTACTGTAGAGGAATTGTCTTCAGCACAGGCTCATTTATAATAGAGTGCCTGTGTTACAAACAAAGGGCGCTGAGTTTAAAAGATGTGGACATTTACCAGGCAGGGAGGGTGTTACAAAAAGATGCTATTGGTTGCATTATGGGAAATGTAGGATGTGGTGTTTTACGAGCTAAAGGCCCAAGATTCAGGATATCTTGCCTTTTGCTACATCAAGTTTCACCATTTCCTTTTTAAACGTGTCTCTTTTGAATACACCAACTTTATGGAAGTGCAATACTGACCTTAAGACAACCAGTTTTACATTAGCCCAATAATCAGACATTTGCCATTTTGTTACACTTTATTCACTCTTCAATCACTTCTATTTGAATCGCTGACCAAATTAGAGATGTGGGTGGCAATTTAGGAGTGTGGAACTACTGCAAGTGCACTAAACAGCCAACACACCATAAACCACAATTACTTTTTTATACAAAATTGTTATTTATCCGTAAATACCATCAGTAACACTCCTTCAGGACTTACATAAAATGCTTTTTGAAAGAAATCAATAAAATGTAATTAAAATGCATTCAAACCGGCAAAGGGAGTTCCTTGATATTTCTCTGTACTTTGTATCTCATAAAATGTGCTCTCATCATCATACTATTTATTGTAAGGAAATACTCCACTCTGCCTTTTTCATCTCAAAGGAATTTATTGTGATTTATATAATGTCATGGCATCGTCTTAATTACCACTTATTATCCCTACAAAGCATTAAAAACCTGTCTTACTGTCACTGCCTGTCGTTGGCTGTATGGCTTAGAGGCATTCATATAAAAGACTCATAAATAATATGTCAGCCAGTCGTGCACATGACAAATGTATGCTGGTTACCCGGGCTCAGGCTGGCAGGCCAGGGGGTCAGTAGCTGCAGGGCACACCTTTACTTTAATTAAACTACCTGTCACACTGAGTCGTCTAAATGTGGAGCCAGTCTGGACTCAAGGCCACGAAATGACTGCACTTTACCTTTGAGTCTACAGCAGAAATGTGGGAATAAAGACACATGAAAACAGTATTTTTTTGCAAATGTTTTGCATGTTTTTGCAGTTCTCTATATAAAACATATCAACATGCAATATCTTGATACAGGAAATGTGTTTCTTGGGAGTGTTACAAAATGGCCACCAGAGGGTAGCATAGCAACTTATTCAAACGCCCTTGATGCCAGACTAAAAGGAAAAAGGGGAGCCATCTTCACTTTTAACGGAGTGGGGCGTAGCCATTGTGCTTTCATGCATCTGCATTTAAATAAAAAAAGAAAAATCAATCCAACATTGTGCAGGTCCTTCACTTCATCCTAAAACTGCAAACAGCAAATGGACAGATCTACCAAAACGGGAATACCTGCATTTAAAAGTGCATTTTTAGTACCTGTATGCCAATGCAGCTCCATGGTTACCAGACAAAAGCTTAATGCATTTCAAAAACCCTCAGTAAGACGTGGAGAGGGCTCGGC